>NW_022170249.1:51424907-51473442 GCF_008802855.1 Photinus pyralis
TTTCTAAATTTGTTTGGGCGTACCCTATAAAACGAAAAAATGGAAAACTGGTGGCAGATGTTATGAATAAACTTTTATCGGGACTTAAAACGACCCCGAAACATTTACAAACAGATATGGGAAAGGAATTTTATAACAAGGATTTTGGAGATGTAATGAAGAAATTCAATGTCAATCATTATAGTAGCTATTCTACCCTAAAAAGCTCTATTGTTGAGCGCGTTAACAGAACGCTTAAGTCAATTATGTTCAAGAAATTCAGCTTACAGGGTTCCTACAAATGGCTATCACTTTTACCTCAAATAGTTGACAAATACAATTCAACTAAACATCGAACTACGGGATATAAACCTATCGATGTTAACGAGAAGAACGCCTCAAGTATTTTGAAGAGAGTTTACAGTCATATAAATGTGATTAACCCCAAACCACCTAAATTTAAAGTGGACGATTCTGTGAGAATTAGTAAATACAGAACCGTTTTCGCAAAAGGTTACACGCCAAATTGGACTTACGAGACATTCACAGTTGCTAAAGTGAAACGTTCAAATCCTACGACATATATACTAAAAGATAGTACAAATCAAGAAATAAAAGGAAGATTTTACGAACAAGAATTACAAAAAGCGCAGTTCCCCGACATCCATTTGGTTGAGCGAGTAATTCGAAGAAAGGGCCAGAAATCCTTAGTGAAGTGGTTAGGATTTGACAGTTCTCACAATTCTTGGGTATTAAATAAAGATATTCTATAAATTTTGGCATTTCAAAGCTGTACATCAAGTAAGATGTGTTTAGAAGACGGCGCAGCTGATTATACCAACTTTGAAGATCGACTCCTATCATTTCATTCATGGGTAGGAGTTCCATCGGCCGTTGAACTTGCTAATGCTGGATTTTTCTACACGCATAGCGGCGATACGGTGGAATGCTTTTATTGTAAAGTGCGCATTAATAAGTGGGAGGCCTCCGATGTACCCTTAGCTGAGCACCTTCGTTGGTCGTCACGTTGCAGATATGCAAGATTATTAAATCGTATGGCCTGCTTGAAGATTAATGAAACAGAGAAGACCTACTGCGTTTGTGGTTGTAGTCCGGGCGCTCATCTTATTTAATAAAACAATGCGATTTATTTTTTTTATTGTAATTATGGCACATGGTATTGTAAACATTTTAAATAAACATTTTAAATAACTTAGCTTGTTATTGATGATTACAAAGAATTAAGAAAATCTTCCAAACTTTGAATTGCGTTAATATCGCGATGTCTCCATGCCAATGTTCTGCAGGTGCCAGGGATAATGAATCTTTTGTCGTCCGTTGATGATAAGGCTATTTTGTTTGTCATTTCTGTGTACATGGTGTGCAAGTGAGATCGAAAACCGCTCATCTGCTTCATAATCACGCCACCTTCTTCGACTACTTTCTTATAATCTTCCTCTTTTAAGCCGTTCTTTATTACATACTTTTTTACCCCTTTAGCTTTCTTATCTACACGATCACCTACATTGACACAGTATGACTTTGCACCTGCACCGTAAAAACTAGCGATGGGGACACCGCAATATTCATCTTTCATCTTCCCCACAACTGAAATGTTGCGTGGAATACCGTGTACATTATCAAGGGGAAATTTAGATGTGTCATATCTATCCAAATATAATTTCATGTCATCATAGAAATTATTAGTAAAAATCTCCAATATAAGGGAATCGGTGTCTGTATACAACAAAGATACTTTATCTTGATATAATGGTTTTAGAAAATCGTAAAAGAACTCGTACATAACTGTTTTGGATAAATCTAAAATTGAAAAACCAACATACACCGGTTTGTTGTACTTTACGGATACTTTGGACATTTCAATTGCCACGAGATTTTCAGAGAACACCGATAAATTTTTAAAATTTGGTTTAGATATGTGCCCCTCAGCTCCAGGCTTCTTACCGATCCTCTCCCAGTGACTTACAAGTGCAACGTTATCTCGTTTGTCAACGTTTTCCATAGTTTTACCATAAATGCTGTTATTCATAGTTTTTATAGTGTCACGGCCCGATTCGCTAGTTTCACGATTACGCAGTTCCGTATTTAGATCAATATATGATTTTAACCAAGGCGATTGCATAAATTTAACCCCGCGATGAATATTTTTTAAAATTAATCCGTGTTGCAGGCATTGTCTTAGCATTCTATAATGTAAAACGTATTTTTCCTTATGATTTAAATTTGGAATTAGTTTCTTATACTTTGACCTTGAATTTGGCGGGGTTATAGATTCGGGGCAATAGGGCATGTCATTTTGCAAATTGTGGAGGGCCTCAGGGTACAGTAGATCAACATTCTAAGACATACCCGATCGGTGACTCATCTGATATTTCGAAAACATTAAAATTTTGAATTTCTTCGGGTGTGAGCCAAGCAAAGTCACTTTGTGGGAGAAATTGTGTTTGGGAATGGCCATAAAGATTACATGCATCCAGATAAATAATAAATGAGCTTGGTTTGGAAGGATCGTAATTGGGAAGAAATTTATTGTTAGCGATTGCTTTGCGTTTGGTGCACGTACTGACGTCGCCTCGAATACCACGTTTAAAAAAATGAAGCATGTCAATATCTGTCAGTAATTCTAATTCCACATCCGTCTTTTTTAACATAGCGTCCCAGCTAAGGCTAGGACCGGTCAGATATTGGGCAGCGTCAATTTCGTACTCGCGTAAACACACGCCTCTGTAGTTTTCAAATATATCGGCCAATAAAAGCACGTCAGATTTTAAATAAATGTCCGAGTATTCGCCCAACGTCTGGCAATTAAATAAATTCCAAACTTCCTGAGCACGTCTGTATTCTTCATCGGTAATGTCCTGCTCGTGCAACATATCAAAGAAATCGCTTTTATTGGGGATCGTAGTTAGATTAAGCTTATCGTATGAGTCTACAAACGAATACGGAAAAACACCTTTTTGTCGAATTAATTCAAATTCACGTCCAGATCCAAAAAATTTTGTAATTTCAGTGCACTCGCTATCACTCAAATTTTTAGCAAGAACATTTAATGAACTGGCCAGAAAACGAAAACTATCGACGAAACGTATTCTCCATATTAGGTTTTTTGGAACTCCGTTCTCCACGATTTGATCTACTACAATATGCTTCGAAAAAGAAATGTATTTTTCCTTATTTCCGGCAATAACGTCTATATTTTCATTCTCTAAAGCCAGGGATTTAACGAAAAGATGGCTGTCGTACCCGGTCAAATTGTGGAAAAATACAGGGATAAAATTTGGGGTTTGAAGCTGTAAATTACATATAGAATGACATAATCCGGCCCTGACGAAAGAAGTCTGATGGTCGTGGTCGATCACTTTTACATCTCCCTCAACAAAAGGTTTCTCACAAATCCCATAATTTGTGGCAAGATTAATTTTTCTCCGTTCCTCTTCTGTTAAAATTTGTAAAGGTTTACTTTGCTTAAAATGTTGATTGTATATGGTTAGAATATCATTCTCTAGTATATTTATAAACTGCACTGGAGCATTGGCACCTCGATAAATTTGAAACTTTGAAAATTTATCATCAAAAGAACATTTAATATAATACGCGAACGAATATGGTTCGTGCTCAAATGTTTTAGTAGTAAATTGAAGAAGAGGATTCGGTTGAGGTCCTTCTATGGGCTTAAGCAACGATTCGAAATCCGCATAGACAACAAACGGGTGTTTGATTTTATTTTGGTAATTATTAAATTTAAGTCGATTATCAAATGACGGCTGGCCCCACTTTGTCAAGATAGGTTCCTTTGTAGGCAAAAATGTACAAACATAATTACAATCGAATCTAGAATGGCGCCACAGGTTTTCCTGACTTGTAAAATATTGCAAGCATCCGTCACATAGATAAATAGCTTCTTTGTGCTTGGACACTTGCATGGAAATTAATCGCGACATATTAGAAATGTAGCAGTAGTGACTGTTGCCATCTAAATTAGACAAGTATAAAAGATTTACATGCACGGCTTTCTTTTGTTTGGTATAATGTAAAGGACCTACTACTTTATATGTCATTTTACCTTGTTTCTGTGTGTCCTCCTCTAAACCGTAAACGTTAATGGACAAGGGATTCATTTCTTCAAATTTTGATATCGCATCTAATTTTACCGGGAACGTTATTCCTTCAAAATTGAACTTTTCTAAATAGTCCGGATACGAATCCGGTTCGCAGGGATGTCCAGTTGGAGTATAAATAGCTGCAACTAGCGCCCATCCAAAACATCCGAAATCCTCGTTCTTTACATTAATAATGGCTCTTTTGCGTGAGATAAATGCAGGGGTCGGTATGAATGAAGAAGCTCGTAGCGGGTTATATTTATTAATGTTGACTTCCATATATAATCAGTGCTGAAGAGCCCATCCTAGAACAAATAATTATGTAAACATGGCATAAACAATTGGATATTAATACCTGACTCGCGATGTTCAAATTCCGTTGCGTCAACTTCCAGTTTTTCGATGATATCCTTAAACCATTCACTTAAGTCGGAACTTATCGTCAATACTTGGTTACGAGTATTAAAAGACTTAACTTCTCCTCGATCCTTCGATTCCAAAATAAAATAACCAAACAGCTCGCAGTTCACCTTAACGCTACCCATGATATCAATTTGCTCACGAACTAATTTTTTTATTACGTCAGCCAACGATTCGACAAATTCCTTCAGATTAATGTATTGTGTATTCGCTGATATTCTGTAGCTCACAATGCGAGATTTGAAGGCTGACGTAATTACTTGAACCCCTTCAGTTGAAAACGCAAGGGAATTATTTTTATGTTTGACACTTCGCAAATGTCCAACATAATCTCGGCTTGAAACGTGCTCCGAACACACATCGCAAAATCTCTGGGTATCGTGTGTAACTTTGAGCTTCTTTGGAGATGGTTCTTGAGCTACGATTTAAACACTTTTTTTTTGCAAGAGTAATAAAAATTCCTTACCTCTACATGACTTTTTGAGATGGCGTCGAAGATTGCTATTAGTAGCGAATGATTTATTACATTTTTCACACATAAACATTTTTGATTCCTATAAAATTGAGTCACAAATGAAATAATTTCGCAACTTTCTCACCTTATAAACGAGCTTGATCTCCTTTTTTAAATAAGCAGTTGGCACACCGGCTTAATGATCCCCCAAAATCTGAACTCTTCAATATTTTTACTGGAAGCTCCTAGATAACAGTAAATGACAAAAAAAAAGTAACTCCACTCAATTACTTACCCTACGGATAACTGTTGGATGTCCGCTAATAACTTTGCCCTCCTTTCAATAAGGTGCTCCACTTGGCAATGGCACCACTGGAGATCGCAAAAATTGTTTTCCCGTTTAATAGATAAAATCTTAAAAAATCGAGAAAGTTGTTTTTCGGCGTCTATAAGTTGACGGTTAAGGCATTCAATGTCACCGAAGATTTCTTCAAGAAGCGAATAATCGAAATCTGGACAAATTAAATCTTTAAAAATATCTTCTATTAACTCGTTTTCTTGCACATCAGCTTCTTTCGCGGGCACGACTACAATGTTCTGCAATATTTTAATACGGGGCGAAGCACTCATGCTTACTGCAGCTGCTCGATATTTTTGCACTATATATGTGTGGGGTTTAAACTAATTGATCAAGGAGCATGATTGAGCATTTCCTCTCTACAAATTATCTACCAATATCTCAAACTATTTGAAGATATCGACTGCCCATTAAAATTTTTTTTCTTGGGATTCGTGCTCCTCCTAACGAATACACCTCTCCAAAAAGGTTTGGATTTCCCCATTCCATCGATATTCGCATATATAAGGTTCCTTGGTATAAATACAACTTCTTCAGTTAAAAAAATTCATAACATTTCGTTAAAAAACATTTAGTTAATATGGAAACTCACGGTAAGTAGAACTTAAATCTTTTAGGCATCACAGTAATTACTTATTTTTTTATCAGAAATCGAAATTTGGGACGTGGTTCCTTTCGAATTATGGATAGACCGGCCCGTAGATACCCCCAAGACGGTCATCGTGAACACTTTTGAAAGAACACCCCTATTTGCGACAACGGTTCCACCCACCGGCCCGCCTATCATAACATCATTTGGGCCGGTCACATTCACCATGCGTGAATCAAATAACACATTGGAATTTTTTTTCATAAACACTTTTAAATAAAAACTTTCCGATTTCTATTACATTTTATTACCTTTGAAAAATAAACCCTTTACCAAGCATTTCGTTTTAGAATAAAAGATAACAAACCTTACATCCATTCAGTAGTCATCTATAAAACGTTAATAACAATTGGTTAAGTATATCGTTTTGTCTTATAACAGGATTTACTTTGTAAAAGATTCACCAAGTTATGGGAAAAAAAAACTCGAAAATTCGAAAACTCTTCGATCTAGGCTTATAATTTTTATTTAGTAAATTTATTCAGTTACGTAAAGTACCTAATAAAGGAAAATAAATGAATCCCATTCAAAAATAGCTAAGTGTGTGTATGGCTGCCAAGCGCCTGCAACCCTTAACGCGAACACGAAACAATGACTAAATACGAGTGAAGTGAATGTTTCTGTCCATTTTTACGTTTTATGAGAAAGCTGTTTCATTCTAATTTAGCTTAGAGACATCCAAAATTCGATTATTATTTTTATAATCAAACTCACACTCAAACGAGATTTATTACAATAATAAATTGTAAATCCATTAACTTTTACGCGTATTTCAAGTCTGTTACTCATACACCGTCCATCATTAAGACGTGTTAAATCATGTGTAATTAAAATATTCGTAGTAATTTAGTGCAGTAATAAATTAGACATCCATTAACTTAATACAGTCGAACTATGACATCAAAATAATCATACGCGATTTATTCCATTAAGATTAAATACACATACGCATTGATTAAAAAATACCTACTTTACTATCTAAATAACCTAAAAAAAAAGTTAAACGGCACTTGATATTTGTATTTTATCTTTACCCATAAGTGTCCACTTAACTAAAATTTTATGATTCCTAAAAATCCGAAACAAATGTATTACGCTATTTCAGACCCTTATTGAACTGTATAAGGAATGAACGACAGTTTTACGATAGTTTTTTTCGCGTTTCGGATTACATTACAATTAATTGTATAAAATTCCCTATAAAATATGTAGACCACTTTTGCTGTGATCGATAGATGAAATGAAATGCTACTTCCACTTAAATACGTATCCGCGAATTTGTATTTATCACAACACCTAATTATGGGTGATTTTGCTTTACGTAAAACGGATTGGCTTGATTACGTTTATTGCTTAATGTGATTCGAAGTTTATAGACCACGATTCATTTTTGCTTATTTATTATATTTAGATCCAGGTTTTTTTCCCTATTAATTATAGGCATCCATTAAGCACTTGTTTACTTTAAATTAAATTATTATCACTTTATAGAGGAAGACATATTTGGGCATGTAATAAATTGTAAATGCATTACGTTTTCCGCGTTATGTTCCATTAATTGGTAACACTTTAATTTTTTTTCCTGTATGTAAAACGCATTAAACTTACTAAACTACATAAATTACCTCACATTCCCTGCGATAATTTAACTACATCAAACCCAAATTATTATAACAGCGCTCGGGCAAACTGTCATTTAATGACAAGCACGGTCTACAGAAAATGTTCCTGGCCAGTTAATACTGAATAGATTTCAAAAAATTAAGGACCAGTTAAACGAATGCACTGTAATTTACTCCGGCGAAATTTTGCTAAATTTTTGTTTAACAGGGTAGCACACTCATGAACGTTGATGTTTTTTCAACTTCATTTTAATACCCGAGCGCTGTTCAGGAAATTGGGTATTTTGAATATACTGAAACACGACTTCTTTGAATCTTCATAATTTATTACACACTTAAATGAGATTACTAAGAATTAAATTTATGAACTTTTCCTTGTTCGAAATACAATTAATTTATGAGATCTTTCAGGCTCTTTGCGTCTTGATAATTAGTTAAGTAAAATGTTTCTTTTTTGCGTTACGAGTTTACGACTAAAGACGAGATCACGGACGGCCTAAATGGACACCCGTAAGTCACAGAGAATCCGTTTACCTAACTAAGCAAACACGGCTCATTTGTGACCCCATCAATTAAGATAAGATCAAGGACGGCTCAAATGAATCCCCGTACGTTAAGGAAGGATCATTTGAGACCCCAATGGGTTGTAACTAGGTCATCCAGGATTCTCTGAGACCCCACTCGCATTTTAAAAGTAGGTCAGAGGATTCATTGAATCCCCATAGGATTCTGATCAGGATCTGCGCATCCCCATCCATATAGAGCCTATATGCGCGGAACCCAAGGTCAAAGAGGATCTGCGCACCCCCATTCTTTCCCCACACGAGTATCTCTTTATACTTCATTTGGTCCGATGAGCTTCGTTACGTTCTTCTAATCGGACTTTTGGAAAATTATTGAAGCTCTATAGCCGATGCGCAATTTCGTTAAATTAAACTCTCAGTTTGCAGTATTAAGTACTGTACTATTTTTGTTTGTTTCCAACGAGGGTATTGATTTATAAATGGTTGACTCGCTTTCGCCAGTAGAAAATTCCTTTTAATTCCCGTATTAAAATACTTAAAGATTTCATGCGCTTACTTACACTATGTGCTGGCATTCTGGGATTAAACCCTGCACAGTCAAGTTGACAAAAAGTATCTGTATTTTGCTATTATTTATTACCTCGTTTTGTGCGCTTTAAGAAGACTTATATAAAGCTTTCTTGTAAGATTTAGTTGCATATACTTAAAGCCGTCGTAAGAGAAAAGCCAATTTACCTTCTTTAACTTGACTCGTACAGATACGAGTACGAGATCCAATCAATAGATAGGTAGACCAGCACATAAATCTCGCGTATATTAGCTTTAAACTGCATCTAAACCATTCCGAAGCAGAAGCCATACGCTAAAATGAGTGGTTTTATAAAATAGGGTTACCTGAACGCTATAATGCCGTCCAGGATCCCCGAAGGATGACGGGAGCATCCTTTTCAACTTATTTTTCTAGTAGCAAGACGATGAAACGGCTAGAGTTCAATTTAATCTGAAGTTCAAACCAATTACGTCATAGTGGCAAAATCCCCTTTATATACGACAAAAGGTTTACGAAATCTGTCAATTTCCGAAGTAGGTCTATACTTCAATGAAATTAATCTTTCAACCGCTGCCGCCGCCGCCTTTAAAACAATTTCGTATGTTTACCGCTAGATGTATTTTATTTTTAAAGTAAATAGTAAACAAAGTAAATATGAAGGATGTTTATACACTGGGAGTTCTATATAAACTTTGAAATTAAAACTTTAAATTAGCTGTCAATTAATTTTAGAATCGCTCGCTCTTTGAAGATGGCAAATTCGGAATTTTATTTAGATTTTAACACATTGGAACGGTAAACAAAAAGGCTATTTCTGGAAATATTCAAAGTCACAAGAAAGCACGACGAATGGCTCAAATAATACATTCAATTGGAGAACTAACGACTATTAGTACCAGAAAAATGAAATTTCAAAGACAAACCTATTAATAAGCGGCATTATTTGGAAATAATCAGTTAGCAAAATCAAAACAATCGACCTAACGATCCCAAAAATACACACTCATTTCTGAAAAAAGGGTGTAAGTAAGGCTATCGAGGGGAATGAAAATGGGAAAAAGACAGATTCCACTAATTTATGTCTCCTCGTTAGGGATCGTGCCAAAAATTGGAAAACGTATGTAGTCTTCTTACTTGCTATCCACGTATCTCGGTTTTGCTTATCCTAGATTCCCAGAATACACACAAGAAAAGCCCGAAAAGGGAGACAAAAACATAGGAAAGTAAATCCACTTTAAGGTCGAAACAATCATTCTGCGAAGAGAGCCAGATATCACCTGCTTCCGTCCCTATCCTTTGAATTCAAATCCTCAAATCCCTTCTTATATTCTGGTTTTTGCTCCTCCTTGTCCCCCTCAACAAGCACATTGTAACGTAAATTTTTAGCCTTCTTCTAGTTTGGTTGGCCTAATACCGTAAATTTCAAAAATATATTTGGAGTATGAGTTATCAAGATAGGTCAGGTCACATTCTTGTTTGATAGGTATCAAAGTAAACGCCAGAACCTGTACTGAATAACTTCGTGTAGGTGGGTTTATACTGAGAATTACTTTAAAAAACGTTTCTAAGGATTAAGAGTACGCCTTACCCATTTAAACAAGTGTATTCGTTAGTCAAGTTGTTGCACTTGAATATCCATTTGTTCTTTGGGATCCATTGAAAATTATTTGAAGAATTTAATCTTGCACTTCGTTAGGTTCAAATATCAATAGTAGTGAGCATGACTTCAGAGCTTTCTGGTTTTTCTACGGGCCTTAATTTAATACCTATATCATTACCAACAAAGTCTCGGAGACCGCCATCTGAGTTCCGATGACAATAATTATGTAATGGGTATGAATATTTTCATTTACACATAATGATTTTCGGCCAGGGCGTAAAGTATTAAAATTTTGTAATTAGCTGTATATAATGTATATTAGATTTTGTAAACGTAGGTATCATTTGTTGTAAGTTTAAATTTAGAATAGAGGGAATTTACTTTGGCCGAAGAAAGAGGGACGGTAAATTTTAATGAGTGCGATTGAAGCCGTTGTGAAGCTCGGATTCTAATCGCAGGTTTTTACGCGCACCACAACAACGTTGCGAAATATTTTAAAAGGTGCCCTTTAGGGCAATAATACTCAGTGTAAATCAAAGCAAGTGCATATTTGGTCTATTACCAGCTAACAGTATCGCTCAGAGCGGAAGAAATTGCGTCACCATTTTACGTGTAAATATATCGGAGTGGAAAGTTAAATAGTTCGGCATTTATCCAATCATGATTATGCAATAGTTTGTTCTTTCAATTCATGGACTTTTACTAGATCAAATCCCTTACTTTTTGACTATAAGATGAATGGAAAGGTCTTACTAAGAGTTACCTCCGTCAAGGACCTGGGCGTGTTTTTCAATACCAAGCTTAACTTCAATTTACACATTGAATACCTAAGAAATGAGTGTTACAAACTTCCCCAGCTTATGACCGATTGCACCGACAAATTTAAGAGGAACTTAGCTTAAGCGTAGCTTAAAACCCATGGTAACGATTATTGAGACAATGGTTGCCATGGATTTTAAGCTACGCTTAAATTTGTCGGTGCAAACTGCCATGAATTACTTAAATAGTACTTCCGGCTTAAATATAACGGAGTTAGAAACCCGACGGTGCATTGCCTCCGCAATTTTTATCTTCAAAATTTTACACAATTTGTTAAACTCTTCCGAATTACTCTAAGCTTAAGGTACCATTTGTTAAGCTAAGGAAAAATAATACTATTTTTGCAGTTAGCAACACAACTTCCCCACTTATTAAAATCTCGATTACTTTAAATAAGTTCTTCTCAGTGAATGATATCGACTCTTTTCACGATCCCCTAAATTCAATAATAAATCAAATTAAATCTTAAGTACTAATGATTGTTCAGAGGTAATTGGAATTTTTATTCTGTATAGTGTCTGGTAAAACAAATAAATAAATAAATAATGAAGATTATTGGGTTTATTATTTATCCCTTGTCCCTTACCGTTGATACTAAAAGAGGATTATTGACCGACGAGCAGCCGCGGCATATTAATATAACATCATAAGAACACCTCCGATTTTATCAACCAGAAAAGCAGGAGAAAAGGAAAGTTCGTAAAAATCGCCCATCTTTAATGGGCGACGATGTTATAAACCTAGAATCTGATAACTATTATGAATCCCACTTTGGTTAGTCGTGGCAACGTAGGAAAATGTAACAGCATAAATTATCAATATGTCTGAAAGAGAACTAAATTAAAAACTGAGTCATCACCATCATCATCAAAAACGTCATCCGATTTTGACGCAGAGTCTCCTGAGATAATTACTGGTCGAACCACACGTAATTCTCGAAGAGCCATTCAATAATGCATAACTTGCACGGGCACAGTTAATCCTAGATTAACACATATTTAGCTTTGATTCATAGATCAACTCTAACGTAATTCAGATAACAAACAGCGCATCCTGCATGTTTGGTCCCACGAATACAATTCAGTTTTATTGGTGTCACGAATGCCCCACTCGTTAATTAGTTTCTTATAGCTATATCAAAAACACGATCAGTACAGCGGCTATAAAAACTTTAAAGCTAAAAAGAACTTTCGTCTAAGCCGGTCTTCTCATTCAAAACTTAGTTTTATATCCATTATCACCGAGTGCAGCTCTCCCTTCAACAATAGCTTGCGAAAACTTGTATTTTGCGAACGAAAAAAATAGGCTTACTCTCAAATAGATTGTGGATGTATTCATTGTGAACAATATGAAAGGGGCAGGTGGTGGAGAAACTTCACAGGAAGTTGATCCTACGGGAGTCCGGGCCCTAAGCGGTAATGTGTGATGGTTTCCGTTATAAGGAAGCACGAGGGAATCAAATTCAAGTCTGGTAATTTGAATAACAAATCGTGCAATACGTGTAATTACACAAGTTTACAACCGCAATCGAAATTTCGCTTTCGGAAAGTACTCGGTCGGTTTGTCTTTTTAAGATGCTGCGTCCTTATACCGGCTCCATGACAAATCTCTTTAGCTATTTGCATGTTAATGGAAGATGCATTAATATTCCATTAGCGATTAACGGATTTGGCAGTGACACGTAACTTCAAATAGCGTTTAATGCGTGCTAAGTACCTGAAGTGTGGTGGAAGGCACCCAGCTGTTGGAATTTTATTTACCTTTTTATTTGCATTATGTCGTCTACATATGGATGTTTTGGAAAACTAGTTACAATTGTGTAAAATTACAGGTGTTCTGTACAAATTTCAATCAAACTATACGCAGTTGAAAACCATAATCCAATTAAAAATAAATATTTAAATTTAATTACGCTGCGCACTTTTCCAACCTGTGGTTTCCCATAGAAAAGCGTAAAGCGTATTTTGTTTATTTACTTAGGAAATTGTCATAATATCATCTTGACTTTGTAGCTAGCCCCCCCCCCATGTTGTTTTATTACTAGATACCACGTGTCTTTTAAAACGGGAATTACCGTGGGGGGCAAAGGATGAAAGGGGGGAAGTAGATTTTGGTTAAAAAGTTGTCCCCCTTGACAAATCTTTTGACGTGTCTCGGCGTATTTTCCTTTAATCAGTGGTTTTCGATAAATCCGTGGTGGGAAGTTTTCAAATGAACACCCTGTATATCTTGAAGAATTTTGAAATTCAATGGCTCTTTCTTTATTCCAAACACAAAGTAGACGTCAGGGGCGAATTTAGAAATGTTCCACCTTCCACATAATAAATTCGACACTTATTCGTACATTCGTTATAACGAGCTCTTTTTGTCAAAAGTCACTTTCATTGCAATCAGAAGGAGTATCTGAGAGATTATAATTAGTATTAGATAGTAGGGCAATTTCATTCTCTGGTGTTCTAGCCAACAAGGAACATATTCCTCTTTCTCTCCACATAGTCTGCATTTTCATTCTTCTTCTCTCCACTTCTCAATTCCTCTCCTTTCCACGTCTGAGCCTTGCTATTAGTTTAATGTTTTTCTTTCTTTACTTTATATATTTCGGCTTTCCGACCGTTGTCAGCTCCTTGTACCTTTTATTTCCTCTTGAGTTCTAGATTTTATCTCTTTAGTTGTAGTTGGTAGATATTACTCGTACTTTGTTTCTTTGTTTAAGTTCTTCTTCCATCGTTTCCTCTGCCCATCCGTTCGTTTATAATATTTTTTCTTTGTTCCCACTTTCTCTTTCCCTCCTTTCCCCGAATTATCTTAGCGCCCCGCATCCCGACTATATCCTTATCTTCTCTATTTTTACTTTCTCATCTATGTAATTTGGTGTCCTTCCGTTTAGTCCCAGTCAGTATCCATTTTTAATACCTTCTGTGCATACCTTCTAGTTCATCCCATTCCTTCCATCCCCACATTTTCGTATACCTCAATACCTCTGTCACCATTGCATCAAAAAGGTGTTTTTTTTAATTCTAAACCAATTTTTGAATTTCCTCTTTCCTATTACCCACATCTGTCTCATCGGAACTTTCCCTTTTTCTTACTCCCTTATTTGTACGTTTCCCCCGTTAGTTCGTTGATGCATCTGGTATCATAAATATTTAATTCTCTTGCTTTCTCCACCCTTTCCTTTCTGCACTTCCATTACCTTTTCTTCATTTCTTTATCTGCTTTTCCTATGTTGCCAATATTACTGTCATCAGCGTATGCCAAGAACCATATCTTCCTTCTTCTCACTACGATACCCCCACTTTGCCCCCATCTTTTACTTTCCCCATATCTCTTATGTAAAAATGAAATAAGGTTGGGCTAGTGGACATACATGTCTCAATCATTTTCCTGTCCCGAATACTTCAAACTCTTGCCCTTATTGTTGAATTGAATTGTTAAATTGTTGTTTATTTCCAGTTTCGTACAGTTTACGGTCCAGCTAAGTCTAAGGTACCATTTGTTAAGCTAAGGCAAAATAATACTATTTTTGTAGTTAACAACACAACTTCCCCACTTATTAAGATCTTGATGGCTTTAAATAAGTTATCCTCAGTTAATGATATCGACTTTTTTCACGATCCCCTAAATTCAATAATAAATAAAATTAGATCTTAAGTCCTAATATTTGTTCAGAGCCCCAGTGCCATGTAATTGGAATTTTTATTCTGTATGGTTTCTGGTTAAATAAATAAATAAAAAAAAATAAAATAAAAAGACTTAACAGTCGGTTCCGTATAATTATTTACAAAGATTTATCATATAAGTTACAATTCTTTACTGTTTGATTAATAATAATAATAATAATAATAATAGTAATAATAATTAGTTAACCAGGCTAGACCTGAGTTCTCACAAGATACACTGACCATAATAATAATAATCTTCATTAAGGGTTAGGCGAAGCCAATTAAGGCCAATTTAACCCCCATCTACATATTCAGTCGATACATATTCATATTCTATTTCTTGCCTCTCCTTGATTGTGTTCTGTTTTCTCATCCTGCATCATTTCCCATACTTATTCCCTTTTTACTCCCAGTAAACACACTTTACGTTTAAAGACGGTTTTAAAGCTCTTTGAAAGGATAAGTTCTGTATTGGTAGTATGATATACGTTTTTGTGTAGACCTACGTTTAAAATACGATTTTTATTCATAGTATACAGGGTGATTCAAATTCAAGGGCCACCATGGGGACCTCGGGAACTGTAAGTGATAGGTAGGTAGTTTAAATTTGGCAAAATTGCGTATTTTGATGCTTAAAAAAGTGCAGTTTTGAAAATACAAAAATTCCAACTACTGTCGGAGATATACCTACGGAACAAAAACAAAATTTTGCAAAATCGTTTTTATTTTTTACTGACGGGCTGTGACACAACAAATTCGCAGGAGGTGAATTTTCCGGGGTCAAATTTACCGAATGTTCCTACTACCATCAATACCTCAAGATATACGGAAGAAAATTCAATTTACCCAAACTAACATTGACGGGTTACAGAATTATAATGAAATCCACAAGTACTTTTATTCACCATTTGAGGGATGAGAATAAATAACAACACTCTTATTAAATAGAGAATGAACTTAGAGCCCAGAATTGTGGATAATATTTAGATTAAAAAACGAATGTGGTTCGGACATGTAGCTACCAAGCTGGTCGACGCAATGTGCCTAAGGAAGTAGTAAAAATAGGATAAATGATTCTTTACGTGAAAACCTTCCATGGAGGATGATAATTAAAAACATTAACATCCCCGATCCTGAAAATAAATAATATAAATAAATAAAAAATATAATTATTCAAATGAGAAGGAAGAGCGCATTCAAAGATTTTGATACAAATTCAGTCGTTTAATTTGCTTAAAGAGAAAAATTAGGCTCTGTAAGCTTTTATTTAGTACGTCATTATTTTGTAGACATTCTTAAAACAAAATCTTGATTGTAATGTAAAATTATTTAGAGCTCCTCGTTTCTCGTCTCCATTACTTATTCAGAATAATTTAGAGGTCGCCTTAGGCTTTTAGGGTCTTTTCTCCTACGCTTGTCCTATATTTTAGGGAACGCTATTCCTTGCTTTCAGTTTCGTTTATATTAGGGCGCCGGAACGAGGAGGTACCGTACCTACTCCTCTGCCCTGATTACGTTCTTCGCATTCTGTTTTCCGGTATCGGTCGTTGGCGCGTTTTGCCAACAAAGAAAATCATCTCTCAACAAGCAGAGTAATACATATTCATCATTTCATGCAATTGTACAAAACAAGCGATGTCTTGCGTCGGCGTTGCGTCGGTGTTGGGGATAAAAGCGACGCAGGAACGCGTAACCAAGCAACCGGAAATCGTTACTATGGCGACGTCCGCCAAAAAACACTCGTTACAAAGGAACGGGATTAATAGTCTCGCAGATAATGTGCGCCGGTGTTTCAAATGGCGAAATAAGTGTGTATACTTTTAAGACCGCACATCAACACAGCTGCGCTCGTATTAGGCAACTCCCTTCCGTTAATGTAGAGAGACCCGATGCCGACTTACGTTTCCTCAACGTTATCGTCCCGATGACATTCCTGATCCTTTTGCTATTTCTTACGTCTCTTTCGGCGATTAAAGGACGTTTAATCTCGCAACGCATTCGATTATCTTGACCCAGTTTTTGACGTTTTAGAAATTCATGCTGGTATCAAACGGAAATTCAATTCGGCCCAATTATATTGTTACCGTAATTCTATACAGAAGTTTAAGTCTTGCTAATGTTATTATCGAATCTAAGCTATGTAAACTATGTAAGTTTTGGAGTGCTCAAGTGCGTTTTGTGTATATAACAACAGCGAGTAAACATAAATTAATTAACCTGAGTTCCAATCTGACTCCCTGAAAACGTGTACTTCAGATGATCAACATGCAACTTGTAGTAGTAGTAACGTAGCAAAACATCATTTCAATTAACTTTTTTGTGTATTTACAATTTCACATTAACCTACGTTAATCGAAGTATTACGAAGCAAAAGAGGGGTTTTTTAATCGCCCATCCCATCTGTATTGACGCTTAATGTATTCATTTATTTTCAATAACGGTCGGTATAAAACGATCCCGATTTCACCATAACGTTGACTTAGCGTCATCGTCGCCCCGCTGGGTGTTTAATTTTAATCAACCGTTTCTAATTATGTAGCCCTTCCATTTCTACAAATTTACAAATCGGAAAAGCTTTGAATTTTTTCTACTCGTGTTATTCTGCTCGAAATTTCTGTAATTATTTATTCGGATAGAAACTATCCCGAAGGGGAATTTAGTCATCTTAAAGGATGAACTTAAATGACTTGTTTTTGAATTGCCTCGTCTAATAAATTGTCAAGCTTTTATTTTTATACTTGGGTGGATTGATTTATCGATTACCCAGCAGTGGATTTTTTTATTGTACAGACAGAAGTAAAACATTAGCGAACGAGACCACGAGTTACTTTAACTTATTAAGCTGCCTTCTCATTAAATTATTACATTACAGCAAGCCATGTTTCTGCACAACAGGTGTTTGTAAGATTAGTAAAAATTGCCATGACAATTGCCGCTTTCGGCAATTATGAAGAGAAAGATAGGAAATTAGTAGAAAACGATATTTTTTGTTAAATTTACTTTGGAAATACAGGGTGTCGCAGGAGGAATGGGCCATATTTTGGGATATTAAAGTAGAGGTTATTTGAAGATAAAAACGCTAATGAACTATATTTTTATTCTCAACGGTTTTGAAGATATAGCCAACAATTGTCAATTTTATCTACCTAGCTTTAAGACTGATTTCACATTGGCGATTTTTAGCTCGATGATGTCTGCTTCAATGCCCTGTAACCGAGATGTAATCTTGGTGCTCAGGCAATGATACTGGACTTCTCTACCTTGATATATAATGTACTATTTTTCTAGCTTATGCCACTTATTAGTTGGTCGTGCCGTTACACTATACCACATCCCCAAAACGATCGACTACGGTTTTAATACAATGAAAAATTTCTAATAACTTACGTTTATCGATGAGTCGATGTTTTCTCAAAATTACAGTCGAATTTCTCCTTTTGACAGGTAGCAGCAATTTGGAAAATCGGACGGTGGAACGCCTTGTGCAATACAAATGGACCTTTTGTACAGCCTGGTAAATTTGACTACTTGTTGAAAGTGAATTTTGAAAGATGGTTGATAAAATTCAGTCAGAAACAAACTCTCGAAATTTAGTACTGGAAATGTGGTTTACTCAGTGGAATAATTTACCAATGGTGGATGTCAATTTTCCCTTTGTATACTTAGAGTTTTAACCACTAACGGAAGCACTAATAAATCGTCTTGAAACTTTTTACCGGTTGCCGTGTAACGGATACTTTTGTCGAACTGTTGGCCAAGTGTGGGAGTAGATCGGTGTATAATTCTTGTTCATAGTATAGATTTTGCGACTGATTCGTTAAAAATCTCCGTGTATAATAGACGAGAAGATGGGCGACGTGATTTGTAAGTGAGCACATTTCGAAATTGTATGCTGGTGAAAAATTGGTTTGTATCGAGGCGTCTGTTTGGACTGGTTTGCGGAATATAATTGGAAGATTGCCTTGCTATGGCTTGTTGTGATGTAACCGATTGCTATTTCATCAATATACGTGGATTAGTACCACGCGGCACGTTTAGCCAGACAGATTGCATATTACTCGTGTTCATCTACCTTCATTTGACTAATTCGTTTGTTAAAAGGTAAGTCCCTTTCCGATATTGCTGTTGTTTATGTCGTTGTTATATCATGGGGTGTATTTTAGCGGAAAACTGTAGGGGCGGAAAGCCGTCGGTACCTGGTGAACGTCGAGATCGACAGCAACCAACGAGTTCCATTCTACCGAAGGGGGCAGTCCGATAATCGGTAGCGTAACCGTTGTGAGAGGAGGAGTCGGTACCTCAGGAAGGTGGGCGAGGACCCCCAGAGCTAAGTGTTGTGAGGGTTGTTCATCGAAATCATCGTAAAATTTTGGGCCGAGATTAGAAGGTCACGAATCAGAATCGTTAACAGGGAATCTTACGGATTCCATTTAGTTCGAATGAATTGGCATGTTGTCCCCGTTGTTAACTATTAGTAGAAGTCCTTTCGTTTACAAAATACAGTCAGTTTGGATAATTTGCGACTGTCAATGTAAATTTTGTCATTAAGATCAATTGATCCCGAAGGAAGTCACCAAGAAATCAAGTAGTGATATTTACATATTAATATTTTGTGTGTTTACGTAAATTCAAATTACTCTGTGGGGCAGGTGCCAGTTGGTTTACTTAGGTATAGTACGTTCCGGCCAACTTTGAATCCGAGCCGTCTGCACTTAGCTAGAGAAAGGGGGTGCGCTGTTGGCACATTCTAGAAGAAGGCAATAACGAGGGAAACGTGAGGTAGGGTGGTAGCGCCAGGTATCCTTGCATTTGAATAGCTTCGGCTATTAGTCAAGTTGGCGTGGCAGCCGTTTAAATTAGAATCTTATTATCGCCCCGAATAAACAAGATGTTCTTATAAACACAAACAAGATAATTCAGTAAACTTGTCGATTCCTCTACACAACGAAGTTCCCTTTGTAGAGTTCCGCCACTTTATATTAGTTTTATTCGTAATGGCAACTCGCAATGAATTTAAATGCACACTCACAATAATTTCGTCGAAATGGCGGCACGGTTTTCCCTTGTAATTTGACAATTCGGCCTCTTTTTCAATAAAAATTTCACGTATGATTACGCGACAGTTTAAATCTTCCGTATACCTCGATTATACGAATTCGGCTTGAAATTTTCGGTCGAAAGTAAATGTTACGCGATAATAAATGGCGCGTTGGAGTTACATAGGTTCTCCTTGAAAGTTCGACGAAGAATCTTCTCCCACCCAATTTTTGCTAACATACTCGCCAATTCAAAAATGAACCTAACGCAAACAAAGTTCCCGCTATCTTTTTTTTATAGATGTGAAGGTATAGCAGAGAAGCTGCTCCCCATGCTCCGTAAGAACGGACTGATACACTTTTACTTCCATTTGTACTAAAACGATATCGCGAACTATATGCTTGCTATGTAACGCCGAAGTCTTAGGCTCTCACATGAAGGGCACGAATCGCCTAAGGGGGAAAAATCCGCTCTTGAATCCCTTTCAAGGAGAAAATTGAACCGTGAATTTTATTTTTCCGGTTCATTTACAGCTAACTGTATCCACTAAAAGGATGAAAGCTGCTATCCACTTAATTGAGAGAGACATTTCTATTCTCAACAAATTCCAAATCTATTGGGGAATATAAAATATTTCTAGATGATGGACCAAAATAAGATTTGAGAATCTCGAACATAAAGCTTTATAAAGCAAAGGAAAGTAGTAAAAACTGTGATTGTCTGAAAAGCCTTAAAAAAATTCAAATAGCTGAGTGAACTTACGACAAAGGGATCTGGTGAAATAGAAGAAGTAAATCAGAAGGATTGTGGTGGAATAGACGCGAAAAGCAATTTATGCAGCACTACACGAGTTTAAAAATGGAAATCAAATAAATTTGAATATTGCCGGCTGACCTATTTAAAACCCCCTCTTTATGAGCCCCTACAATCGGTCGCGTTATACGACTATAAAATTACGCATAACGAAACTCCCTCGCGAACTCTTTCTTATGTGTTTCGATTTTGATTAGCCCAATTTCAAATTTTGATTAAAAATTATAGTCTCCTTCGAAATTCTGCTAAATGTCACACGGCTAAAGTTAGAATTAGTTCAGTATTGTTCTTTGCCGATTAATCTCCCACATTTCATAAGAATTTATCCGAAAATTGATGGTATATATACCAACGAAATCGCGAGGTCTGTTCGATGTCAACGATATCAAGCTGAAACTTTATCAATTTAGCTGAATGAAATTTGCGGCGAGCTTTCACTGTTTGTTCTTTCGTAATCTTCGCGAGTAAACGAACTGAAAAAAATTTTTCCTAGTTTGTACACGGCAAATTATTAAAAGAATCCAAACCCAGCTCTCAACGAGCACGATCTTAAAAAATGCCTAAAAAACAAAACTTTCCTACCGACATGCTAGTCACATCGCACCCTTGAGCATTTTCGTCAAAACATGAGCTTTTCAAACGCTATCTTAGCCGTAATTCTAGACGTCTTCGGGTCAACTTCATCCACACCGTTGGGAATACTCGTGATATTATTGTAAATGTAACGTACTGGCATATTACAGATTAACTCGGTCGGTTAAAAAAAATAAAATCGCATAGGGAGTGAATAATTTAGGAAGGGAAAAATTTACACAGAGCATTTATCGCGTCTGAGTAAACCCTCGCTATATTAATTATTAAAATCAAGTGAATCTCAAGCGGAAAGTTTAAAATTCGAAATAATGAATTAGTATTTTATTTCGGTAGATACGTAGAGAGATACTCGAAAAGAATAGGAGCTGAAATTAATATAATCTACATACTAGGAATGGTGGATTACTATGAGTCAGCGATAAATTAATGGTAAATGTCCAAATATTTGTACTACAGTTGGTAAGTGGTATAACTACCAGATTTGCAAAACAATCAGAAGTGATTACATGCAATCCACGGTTAAATAATTTTCGAGTGTTTAACTCTTAAGAATGTCTTGGAAACGCGGTTAACTACATTAAATGGTGATTTCAATTGAAAATGCACGATCTCAGTACCTACTAAATCTTTTCCAGTGAAAGAAACCCCTATAGTTTGCATTGCTTTAGTGCTAGTTGACGTAATTTTAAGTAAAAAAGTATTTTCATCAATTCCAAATACCTTTGATTTGATGTAATTATTTTCATTGTTTTGTTACTTCGAATAGATATTTTGTTTTTATTTAATTCATCACAGACTACTTGATTAAAATATAAAAACCGTTGATATAATTGGTATCTTATGCTCAATCTTATGCTATCATAGCTCGTTGAAAAGATAATTAAAAATTACATTAAGTAATTTAAAAATCCAATATGGCGCCTATTTAACTTTAGGAAGTTGGTAAATGTTCCTCAAAAGTATAGCCTTCTTAAATTTTTTTTACATCAATTCAAGGAAATGGTGGCCAATTTTAGTTTTTTTGAAATTTCGTCCAACCTCTTCGACATTTTGAATTTTCAGAAGGAAATTTTAAATAAACATCTAAATCTGCAAAACATTGTCCATTTAACCAATTCTCTATCTTTAATAATAAGAAAATTACCCATCCAATCCCACGCGATCTGTATATACCTAAATGAACGTCTCTGTACAAGGATGAAATGAAAAAAGTGTCCGCGTCCCAATATCCGCGTCCCGATGTCTGCGTCTTAATATCCGCGGCCCAACTTCTGTGACCTAATGTCAGCGTCCGATTGTCTTGCGGTCCATTCCCATAGCGCCATAACCGCCGGTTGTACCTGTGAGTTATTTTCTTCTTCTTTTATTTACTTACAATCTTGTGTGTTCTGGTTTGTTTAGGTCAGATTTCATACCATATTTTTTGGGGTCTACAAATCAGCGGACCTCGAGAAGGAACGAAAATTGGCTACGGCTAGCCAATAAAGGGAAACGGGTCTTCCAATGAAACAACCACCGAGGTTCGACAAAGCTCATGTAATTTTTGGGTGCCAAGCGTGCACAAGTCACGCCAAAAAGTAAATGAAAATATGAACTAAAAATTAAAGAAGAATGCAAGCTTTGTGAATCCTCAGGCACTAGTGGGTATAAATACCTTTGTCTGTCCAAAGAATCTACATATACAAAGTGCAAAACATATTTAATTGCATAAAACAGTAAATAAATTAGCAGTTGGGGGCAAGGTTACATTTAACTAAATGCAAATGTTCAGCATAGCTGATTACTTATAAGCTGTAGGTAACTTAATCTAATTTCATTTACAGACAGGAAGATAAATAAGCTAACTAACTGGATTACCTTGCGTTAACACTAAGGACAAAGGCAAATGATAAATTAAAAAGAAATTTACAGTTGATTGGGCATTAACAACATTGACATTTCATATAATCAATTGCGGAGCAAATCGTCGCGACGGTAGCAAAAATCTACAGCAGTGAATAATACACGAGAAAAGCGAGTACAGATTGGTAAACTCGTTTTAGCATTTCATAAGTAGTAATTAATGCTCGTTACAAGAAAGATACATCCAAAAACTACAATGCCAAAATCAGACTCAAATCCAGTTAATTTAAACCTACGTACCCTAGTACGTACCCCATTAGTAAATGAGTTTCGGATTGAGATATAGGTAAAAAACAACGATAGGTAACTCAGTTAAAACATGTGGCATAACCTAACAAAACAAGTTAACAAAAGAAAGAATCCTATGAAAATAAATGTACCTCAAGAAGATCCGCCATGTCTTATTCGCGTAAAGACGCTTAGATAACACTGGTCTACAGCATTTTTGCGCATGGGACATATATATACCTTATTTTTATTACTTGTATAGCCACAAATATGAATTGGAACAAAAAAAGGTTCTGTATTTGATTTTGTGTGAAAAAAATGCAAAGAACCAAATAAATAAAAATACTTAAAATCTGTACTTACATAGAAATTATGTATTAAAAGGTAACGTTCCTACATTTATAATTTGTGTACTTATCTTATGGCCGTTTGCACCAACAAATTTAAGTGGAGCTTAGCTTAGGCGTAGCTTAAACTCCATGGCAACGATTATTGAGACAATGGTCGCCATGGATTTTAAGCTACGCTTAAGATAAGCTCCGCTCAAATTTGTCGGTGCAAACGGGCATTAAAGTCTAAATGTTTAAAAATGGAATAGTTTTGCTTTTCCTCTCATGTTCAACAGAAGTTTTTCTTATCAACCCCCCAAATATGATCTCCCATCATGTTCTTCCGAATATGCTCCCATATTATCCTTAAATTGATCTAATGTAACGCTCTCAAAACAGTCAAGGTGCTCCCGCACTCGATTCGGATTTGTACACTCTCAATTCCCAACTAGCTTCCAGCGGAGGCTGGGTGAGTTCAAAAATAAAAATGTTCGAGCGCCACAGAGTTACAATTTTTAACGAGTTAAGTGTACAAAACCTTGCAACTACTGGATAAATCTGAATTCCAGTAGCCACGAGTCGTTCGCCACAAGACTGTACAGAATAAAAACAATCCAGCAACGTTTGGTGCTTTTTATTTACACAAAGCGAAAATAATAAAACATTCATAGGCACGATAACAATATAAATAATAATAACGCTTATGATGGTGTAGCAGTTTCGTCAATAAACAGAAAATTGAGTTGCCTACAATAAGGATGAACCTTGCCCATAAAAATTAATAAATTAAAATTAAGAAAAATAAATGCCACACTAAATGAGAATGTAACATGTACATCTTTAGAGACATTCTATATCCCATGATGCAAAACCAAATCCTGTCAGCTCATGATAATTTTTGAACGGGAAACCATGGACTTATTGCCTTAAAACTGTTCCAGGATTTTCTCCTCTTTGCTAAGTAACCGCGGGAAAATGTCACACTCCATATTTCATGTTATTTGAGGGAAAACAAAGATTCCAGCTTTAATTTTCGCCCCTGAAAGCTTTTAATTCAAATCGCTACAACTTTTGTAAACGCAAATATTTTTCATGTCCAATCCCACTTTTTACTTATTTTTGCTTATTATAGTCAGAATATATTATGTCTGGATTTACATTTTACATCCCATGCGCAAAAAAAAATTTTTTGTTGACCGGTGTAATTAATTTAAACAATTTCAGCGTGATGACTCAGGCATCAAAATCAATAAATCGTGCCAACTACTTCTAACAACATTACTAAGCTGCCAACAAATATGCTTTATTACACTACCGCTCAAAAGTATTCAGCCATCCAGTTATTGGCCGATAAAAAGGAAATTGGATAAAATTTAAAAGTTTATTCACTGTATATTATAAACCTAGTTATCGTCTTACCGTTCTATCGTTGTTTTGTAACCCTTTTTCTTAAGAGAATCATGACCATTTAATGTAAACTACTTTCTTCATTTTTACTCTTGATACCCAGCTGACCAGTTTATGAATAATAATTTAAATCTTCAAATTGTCTGGAACACAACAACCGAATGCAATGTTTATTTGTCAATCTTACTTGATTCATCTGCCTTTATTCTAACTGTATAGAAGTTCAAACGCAAAAAAAACATTTATGGTAAGTTTCAGTCAATAACATTGCTAAAATGGGGGGAAGAGGACTATAAAAAGAAATGATTAATTTGGGCTCGACAACTCCACAATTGGATTGTTGAAGTCTGGAAAAAAGGCTCTTGGAACGAATATAAAACCCCATTAATTTAGTACATAGCAATATTAAATTAAAAAATGTTAGTGGCTGAATACTTTTGAGCGGTAGTGTATATCGATCGTTTGAGTTTTGAGTCAAGTAATCAATAATTTTGAATATTTGGGAAGTATTTTGTATTTGTGCGTATACGCTATCCAATTTGGGAGACCATTTTATTTTGAGATAGATTGAATAAACCAGTATTTATTTGGTAATTTGATTTCACTGTTTATTATCTCCCTCGTTATCTTCTCAGTTTCATACGGTAAAGTTAAGATAGAAATTGAGTGGTGCTCAACCCTATTGGTAAGTTATGCCGAAGTACAGATGATGGAATGCTCAGAACGCTGTGAAGATTCTCAAACTTTTATTTTATAACCCTGAGCATGGTATAATAAAAAAAACCCTGAGCTAATTGGCCGTTTATGCGGCGGATTTGAGTTAAGCAGCCCCAACCTAAATCTCACGTTATAGTATCTTGCCAAATAATATTTACTCCCATTATTCGACCATAAGTCACGTAACTTAATTCCCGTAATATTTGGAGTAAAATGTCTATAAAATACGAATCTTAACATACACTATGGCCGTAACCGTCTCCTAGTTTAATATTACAATTGATAAAGGAACCGTTAGAAAGCAGACACTCAAGGGATTACATTTGGATAATGTACACCTACATTTCTGTTAAACCAAGTACGTGAAACTAAGACTTTTCAGCCCATTCCTTTTGAAAGATGGCACTTTATGCGTCAAAATTAGTAGAAAATATTTTTCATGTTTATCAATTCCTCTCGCTCAGATTTTTGTTAGCGCCGACATTATAAACAGAAATGCGATAAATTTTGCAACGTGAACAAAGGAATTGGAGAATAGCAGAAAGACGGGAAGAGATTGTTTTGTAATGTATATTCATTGCTAATTTGACAACTTCCATTTCGAATTCACCAAAGAGCGTTGAAATATTTTATTCAAAAATTTACATAATTTCCATGCCTCATAATTTCTTGGGAAAAAAGCGCAGACATGTAACATGGATACGAAATTAAAAAATCACTTCCATCACGAATCCTATTATTTCTGCTATATGAACAATAAGGTTATTAAGTGCATTAAATCCTGTTGTCAGTTCCCAGTGTAATTAGATGATATTGAATATTAAACACGATATTGGCAGTATAATTAGAATATTTGCTATTGCAAGTCAAACAAAGGCAAAATTACGTAATGGAACTCTACAAACGATTTCGTGATATATGCAGCAGCACAGAACCGCATCTTTGATCATCGGTTGCTGAAACATTTCGGTTTGGATTTGCGCCAAGATTATCGTGAAAATCAAGAATATTCACTTCCGTCTAGTTAAGCGTCCGGCTTCTTAAACTTAATAATTTCAAATAAAAGGATTTTTAACTGACGTCAAATAAACAACGGGGAATGTAAGTACAATTTTCTATGCCATTTCGCGCAAACAATGGTTTCTATAATTGAGAAGTATGATTTATCTTTATCCTTGTAAACAAAATTTACCCAAATGGCTTTACTTAAGCAGGCCTTCCACGTGCATTCATTTCATCGAACTTGGAGTGTACACTCCTACAAACAGACCAAGTTCGAACGTGGAAGTGGTCATCGCGCAAAGTTTGCATCGTTATTGGTGCGGAGCGAAGAGTTCGAAGACATGGCGTTAATTCAAAGTTCGATGAAATGAATGCACGTGGAAGGCCTGCTTAAGTCATTTCAGAATGATGCTTATTTGCGCGAAAGTAATGCCGTATATATAACTCAAGAACGAGCTTTTAATGAGCCAACCAAATTTATATTAAACTGAAAATTGAACGTTTCGTGAATACATTTTGGAAAATAATTAATTCGATACTGTAAAAGTGTTTCCGGTTGATATATTTCGTGGTAAGCTTAAATACCAATTCTACAGTACAAATCCACATTTCGCGACAAAATAAGGACGTGATGTGACATGGTGGTCATTTTGGGTTCAGTTAAATGTATTATGCTATAATATACTACCTATTGCAGCGGTTCCCAACCAGTGGGCTTTTGGGGACACGCAAAAAAATATCAGTAATAGCGGAAATCGATATTTTAACAATATGTTATTGCGCCGTAAGGAATTTCCGATATGTCATCGAGCGCGTGTGCTTGGTCAACCATCAACCATGCTTTGCTAGTACCATAGACGAATTGCTAGTACCATTGTATATACAATATACATTATACAATGCTAGTACTGAGGAAGTCTAGACTGGACGCCTAAACAAGCTAAATACCACTTCTGAACTACGTTAGTGCGTGCGTGCGTCGTCAGCGGTGGGGGAAAGTTCAAAAATAACAATATATTGTTAAATTTGGGAATTTAAAATTTTGCGTAGTAAAATAAAATTATATATTTCATAATAATTATGTTCAGAGAGGTTTTTGTACCTTATAACACGAAATTGATATTAAGGTTAATCAAAAAATCTGTAAGTAAATAATTAGTGGAGGAAGGTTGGTAAGAAAGGGGTTCTTGTTAGGGGAAAACTTACTCACGGCGTACGGGAGATAAAAAAGGTTGAGAACCGCATACCAATTGTGTAGATTATCATATCTATTTCAAATTGATTCGTTACCTTCGTTCGTAAGCGCAAACGTACTTCCTCCCTCTTTGTAATTCTTTCAACGATACTTCTCCAATTTGATTTGGTTGTGCTTGACCCTACAAGTATACAGTGTGTCCCAAATCGCGTGGGATTGCATGGGTAACTTTGTTATTATTAAAGATAGAGAATTGGTTAAATGGGCAATGTTTTGCAGTTTTGGATGCTTATTTAAAATTCCCTTATGGAAATTCAAAATGTCGCATAGGTTGGACGTAAATTCAAAAAAACTAAAATTGGTCATTTCCTTCAATGTCTTATATCATCGAAAGTATAAGAGATATAAAAAAAAGTTTTATATAAAAGTGACTGTCTTTGATACGCTTAATTTAGAATTGATGTCAAAAAAAAATTCAAGATGGCTACTTTTGAGGAACATTTACCAACTTCCTAAAGTTAAATAGGCGCTATATGAGATTTTTAGATTACTTGATAGATTTTTTAATTCTCTTTTCAACGAGCCATCATACCATAAGATTGAAAATAAGATACCAGTTATATCAACGGTTTTTGTATTTTAATCAAGTAGGCTGTGATGAATTAAAAAAAAAACAAAACAAAAAAAATTACATCAGATGTTTAAAAAATCAGGGGCGCACTCATGAGAGGGGGGTTTGGGCATTACAACTCCCTACAAAATTTTATATAAGTAGGCCTAGAAAAATTTTGATTTTTATAACATCACTTATTGCCTATCTTATTATCCATACTTACATACCTACAAATGGTGGTATAACTACAAACTATCCCCTCGAAAAAATGTCATGCCATTATCCAGTTAAACACATTTCAAGATACTTTGCTTTATTTTACCACTGATGCATTGTCCCAGGTCACATTTTGTAGGTCAGTAGGTGGTTTATCCGCAAGAATATCGAAACTAACAGTTTTACCAGTCCAAGTATATGGACAGATGAATCTTTTTCTAACTGCGGAGTGTTCAAATCGACATAATGAACACTATACTCGTCACAGGAAAACCTACATGATGTAGTTTCACGCCGAAATCAAGTAATATTTTTTTAAATTAATGTATTTTATGGCATAATGGGAAGTCATGTAATTGGACCGGTAATCTTTGTTGGATCTTTAACTGCTCACCATGATTTACAAATTCTCCAATAAACTTCCTTAAAGGATTTTTCTGGACAACGTATGTTTCGAAGAAAGGGTTGGTTTATGCTACCTACCAACAAGCTGGCTGCTCAGGTCACAATTCACGAATTATGTACAGTAGGTACATTAAATTATAAAAGTAAGTACTTAATTAAAAAATAAAAGTAAAGTGGAAGTAGCTACCACTACAATAATAATAATAATGATCAATGGCAACACGTTGCCTAAACTAAACTGTCTTGAAGTGTGTTTCACTAATAATGGCCAGTATTTTAAACATCTGGTGTAATTATTTTCATTGTTTTGTTGCCTCGAATAGATTTTGTTTTGTTTTTTTTTTATTCGTCACAGACTACTTGATTAAAATACAAAAACCGTTAATATAATTGGTATCTTATTTTCAATCTTATGCTATGACGGCTCGTTGAAAAGAGAATTAAAAAATCTATCAAGTAATCTAAAAATCCAATATGGCGCCCATTTAACTTTAGGAATGGTAAATGTCCCTCAAAAGTGGCCATCTTAAATTTTTTTTTGACATCAATTCTAAATTAAGCGTATCAAAGAGTCACTTTTATATAAAACTTTTTTTTATATCTCTTATACTTTCGATGATATAAGACATTCAAGGAAATGACCAATTTTAGTTTTTTTGAATTTACGTCGAACCTATGCGACATTTTGAATTTCCATAAGGAAATTTTAAATAAGCATCCAAAACTGCAAAACATTGCCCATTTAACAAATTCTCTATCTTTAATAATAACAAAGTTACCCATGCAATCCCACGCGATCTGGGACACACTGTATAGTCAATGGGAATTTTGATATGTTTTCCTATCATACTCTCGTTTGGATTAAGTTGGAAACGCAAAATCTTCGATTACATTAACTTCGTCGCGGAAACTGCAAAACCCGTCTTTGTCAATTATTGGGCAATTTCGTTGTCCGGCCATGTGCCTAGACACTTATTTTATTTACTTACTTCTTTAAATTAAACGCTTATAATATAACTCTAGAATTTCTAATGTTTTACATTTAAATGTATGGCAATCATATCGACTTAAGATTCACGAGAAACAGAATGTTTGTCCTTTATAGATTCGTCAACGTAAGATTCCCTTTGAGGCATCAATATTTGCTGAGAGTAAACGGAATCGAAGTTGGATATATATACATACTTAAAGTTTGCAATGTAATACAACAGCGATATTTAGCCGAAAGCGACACAACAAAGTTTCAATTTGATTAAAATTTAACCAAAAAAGCATCTCCAATTTATGTACGTCATGAATAATATTCAACTTATCTTCAGCTACCTTAGGTCTTATAGCGCTTTCTTAATTGGAATGGCAACAGAATCCGCTTCAAAGTTCTCATTTACTCCGCTCCTACCTAAATTGCACATTGTCAGTTATAAAATGGATTCTCTGGAAATTTATCGTTCTGCACGTGTTGATTTACCTATTTAAGTCGAAATCTTGAAATAAAGAAGGATGGGATACATATTCCGCAGTATTGTAGTCAGTTGTGGTTTAATTTCAAGAATTTACATCTTATCAAACGGAGTAAGATTCTATATCAAGCTCTGGTGATGGAAAAATAGACTGTGTCAGACGGCGCCAATTGTGAACAGATCTGATATCCACACATACAAGTGCACTCAAAAATATTATACAAATACACAAAATGTTCATATTTCGATTAAAGGAACGCCTTTGTATATTTCGATGCTCTTGCCAAAGTCATTCGATGTAAGGATTATATAAAAATTATTTACGAACCGTTAATATCGCCAGCATACAATTATAGAGCCCTTTAATTCAGCAGGATCTAAAATTTACAGTGGCCGCGTCTATTTGGTTTCAGTCCCTCTATTTCAAATTGGATTCCGAGCTAATTTTCATTTTTGAAAGCGACTGTTAAAAGGACAAATAAATATTATCCGATAGATAGGTGTCACTATACATTTTTTCCTGTTTTCTTTCTAAATAGTGGTCGCTTTTACCTTCCTTGTAAGTTCTACAAATGATGCCACTTTATTTTCGCATATGGGAAGATTTAGAAAGGGACATAAGTATTTAATCTTGCTTTTATTGCTTTATTTATTTATTTACGTATTTATGTATTTATTTATTTTAATATTTATTTGTTTATTTTTTTATTTATCTATTTATTGTCCCCCTCTTTAGGCGTTATCTAATCTACAGTAGGGTACATGCAGTAAATTTAGAATGCAAATTGCGGTGGGTCACCGGAAGTGATAAAAACAATGGGTTCAAAAAGAGATTTTTGATGATTCGTTCGTGGTTCGTGGTCTGTTTTTTTCGCTGAATAGCGTAGTCAAATTACTCAAAGTTAGCGTTTTTTAATAATGCCCCTCAAAGCTTGGAATGTTGTACTAATTCACCATGAATATTTTATCTTTTTTGCAGATATTTTAGCACATATGAAAAATATTGGACTCGCAATGTCAATTTTTGTTGTAGTTATGCAATTTGGACTACGTAACGAACATATGTGTCTGTCAAACGTGTTGTAGTTTTCAATTTAAAAAATTAATTCTCAAGTATTCATATATTATCATTCACAAACGGTGTTTCCCAAATATCCTTCACAGGTTCTGCACCCAGACACAGATCGACGACCGTGCGTGATTGGATCTATTTTCGGATTTAGTGTTGAGCACACCAGCACACAAAAAGGTGAGTTAAGGATGACGTAGCATGCTGCAGAGAAACTACGGATCACCCAATTCGCCGGTAAAGATTTTGATAATTGGAAATTCCGTATAGAGATTATCCTGGAGGCGAAGGAGTATTTAAATGTATATATCAAGAGTTACCCACTGAGCAATGGCGCATACATGAAAATGGACAGACCCTGTAAATCAGAGTTGGACTGGGTCACTGGGTCAACTGGGTCACCTGGGTCACTAAATTAACCTGGGTCACTGGGTCGCTGGGTCACGTCATACTCTTTTCAGTTAGACCCAGTGACCCAGATTGACCCAGTTTGACCCAGTGACCCAACTTGACCCAGTGACCCCAGTTTGATCGAATAACGCAGTTAAGTCAGTGCCCTCGGTTCAAGTGTACAGATTATGAAATAAATGAAATCCTGGTTTGTTGAAAATAATACTCGATTGCTTGACAACTGCCATTTCTGTGATGTTTGCTTTAATACTGCCGTAAAAAACTTTCCATGTTCCGAATTGTATTAGAATAATGTTATTTCTTTGCTTCAGGGCTTACCAGTTTGCTTACAGGTGTTCATTCACATTTAATTTTTTCTACTAGTTAGCTTAATCCAAATAAATCTTTTCTCTAAATACTTTCATTGACTACTTGACTACAAACTATAAACAAATGCATTTGATTTTTTTAGGTATTAGTTCTCTTGAATGAAATTGGGCTACGTGCTTGTTGCCGAATATTATTGAGGAAGTTTTTTTAAAAATTAAAAGTTACTTGAAATTGTTTTGGATGATACCTAACAATAATTTAATTACTGGGCCACCGGGTCAGGACGGGTCACTGAGTAAAGCTGGGTCAAGATGGGTCACTGGGTCAAGCTGGGTCACCGGGTCAAGCTGGGTCACCGGGTCAAACTGGGTCACCGGGTCAAGCTGGGTCACTGGGTCAAACTGGGTCACTGGGTCAAGCTGGGTCACCGGGTCAAGCTGGGTCACCGGGTCAACTGGGTCACCGGGTCACTGGGTCAGTAAACTAACTGGGTCACTGGGTCACTCTATGCTTGACCCAGTCCAACTCTGCTGTAAATCAATCCTAATCCAAGAAATAGCGTCACATTATCAACTTCGAGAGGTGTGTCACAGAACTAAAGAGCGTTGGAACCAAGTTGGAGGATGTCTACATCGTATTCGACCTTATTTTAACTCTGCCACCAAGTTTCGATGACATTGCCACAGCACTGGAGACTCTTGAACCAGAAAAGCTTACAGTATCGTTTATGAAGGGAAATCTTCTGGACCATGAGGTGAAGAAGCTCAGCCAAGAACAAGGAGGGAGCATCGGCATTCCACATGCAGCAGAGGCAGTTCGGGAAAAAGCCTACTCATTTCAAAGGAAGGAGACCCAAGTGTTATTCAGGTATACGCCCCCACATCAACTTACGATGACGAAAACATTGCAACGTTCTATGAAGATATCTCAAAGGCTACGAAAGGACATAAAAGTCGCCTTACACTAGTGATTGGGAACTTTAATGCCAAATATTAGCCAACAAATTGAATGAAGAAGAAACTAAAATATGGGAGTTTGGCCACAGTACAGGAAATGAAATTGGCACTACCTTAATGAACTGTCTGGAAGGAAAACGCCCTTATGCAATGAACTACAACTGAACACTACTATAAAAGAAACCACAGCGAAAATGGACATAGCTCCGCCCTAATGGAAAAACAAACAAGTTAAAAAGTAATCGTAAACGATTTACATAAAGCGCATTTCCACTTGCATTCATTTCCCATTTGTAAGATGCAACTTCTGTTAAAATCGTAAAAATCCGGCCACAAATATGAAAGATAGCGTTGCACATGGGCAATCCATTTTTGACGTGCTACTTCAATTTCAGTTTATGAGAAGAATTTCATTTCAATGCTTTTCTAAATAAGAAAGTTGGAACTGCGCATGCGCAAACCTAAATTTTAAAACTAATTTACTATAACTAACTAATAAACTAAGATTTTCCTTTGGTCCAAGCGCCTAAGTATCAAATTTCACTTAAATAGTTCCATAGATAAAAAAGTTGGCACGGCGCATGCGCAAAATAAAATTTTGAAACTGGCGCTAGATTTTCCTTTAGTCCAAGTGCCTATGTCACATTTCATTTAAATTCTTCCATAAATAAAAAAAGTTGGCACTGCGCATGCGCAAAACCAAATTTTGAAATTGGCGTTTGATTTTCCTTTATTCCAAGTGCCTATGGATCAAATTTCATTTGAAACTGGCGCTAGATTTTCCTTTATTCCAAGTGCCTATGTATCAAATTTCATTCAAATACTTTTATAAGTAAAAGTTTGCAATTCGGTTTATAAATGGTCGAGATGCGAAAAGGGCACTGTGAATTTTGAATCGATTCGATCCAACTTTTGGCATTGCGTATTATATGGCTAAAGCTATGCCCATATTGAATTTCATGCAATTCAGTTCATAACTAACGAAGATGTAAAAGCGATCGAACATTTCTAAAACAAAGTTATCGTTCACACGGACAGATAGATGGACAGACAGACAAAGGAACAGACGGAGAGACCAACCGGCAGGCGACAGATAGCAATGCAAAATTATAAACGATCTCTAGGATCGTTAATAAACGGCAAAAGTGTAAAATTATGGAACATGTAAAAAACGGTTTTTTGTTTTTTTTACAATAACTTTTTTTGTAAGCGGTACAGAAAAAATTCCTTCCTTGGTACAAGACTCGACACCATAACGAACCAAATAGCGAAAAAAGTAGAACAATAGCTCTTAAGATAAAAAACTAGTAGCGTCGCAAAGTTAGACGGACGGACGGACGGACGGACGGACGGACAAAGTGGCCACAATAGCGCATTTTTTTTTTATTTTTGTGGAAATGCGCTAAAAACGAAATCGATTACATACTGCCCACCTATATCATTAAAGATGGAGATTCACGATATGTAGTGATCACAAGATGGTCAGAGCAAATTTTGAAAAGAAAAATGCGCTAAAAATAAGAGCTTATAGCAATCAGAAATCTAAAGAAGAGAATATATACAATAAACAACCAAAAAAATGCAAGACAGGTACTTGACGAAAGTAAAAGCATAGTAAATACAGCTTATAACGATTAGATATCGATTTTTAGCGCATTTCCACAAAAATAAAAATAAAATGCGCTATTGTGGTTGTAATTGAACTTGAAAATATTATCAATCGCTTTTCTTTTTGCTAATAACTGTACTTAACAATTGTACCACTTCGTTTAGTTTAGGATGGTAAATGCAATGTTAGCATAAATGCCCTACCGTAAAATATTCATTACGATATTCTCTCGCAGAGTTAAGCTTACTAAAAAATATATCAAATTGAAAAAGTCGCAATCAAAAATGCAAATTTATTAAACAATCATTTATCTTGAATGTTTTACTAACCAAATGAATCCACGAAAAATACCGATCTGTTTGGATAACAAAATGCAATTTATATCTTGTTTCGAATACGCTCCTACAAGTCATTTGCTTCCTATCTCTTTTTCGTGCTCAATATATGGTCGACAAAACGGTACGAAATTGATGTGATGGAAAAAAAACTGGCGATTTAAAGCCCTATATATACTAGCTTATTGGAATTGTACATTTATCGTTTATAAAGCTGTTTCGACTTTCCAATGAATTTTATATGAAGGTTTTTTATAAACCCTAACATACTAAAGCAGGGCTTTCAATAATGTTCATTAACTTTTTCGTTCAATAAAATATTAAACGAACGTTGCGGTATATTCATGGTGCAGTCTTTACTAATAATTAAAGGCCGGGAAAACCGGGTGGGTAGCTTTTGCAACAAAATGCCTACTGTTAATCGAAGAACATCTTCGTTGAAGGCACAAGACCACGGTTATAATTTTTGCTCTCAAGTTGTCTTAATTTTTATTACTTCATATCTTTTATATAGGTCGCTGCTCACAACTATATAATCGCTTGGAATTGATTAAATAATTATATGTCCTCCGTAAGGTAAATATACTGGCATACAACTAGATATCTCCGTGTTTCTTTTCCATTCCGTTTTTATTTTGGAGTTCGTACTGAAAGCTAAGTCATTTTTTGCAAATATATAAAAGTAATCAAATAAAGGTTAATTACTTTCTTCCTAGATTGTTATTGGTATTTAGAGAATAAGGGGAGGTACAACCAGCCCCTATTATATATTGGTTCTTGTTTTTCGTAGAGTATTCGTTTCGTGATCAAATTTTTATGTGCCACTTCATTATGAAACAAACAACAGACTCTGAACTAAATAGCCACAAAATAAAATTTTCGTTAAAAAAAGTATCGGGATAATTGAGAAATATGAATTTTGAAAAGATCCCAAGTCTTTTTCGAACAACAACTTTATTTTTCACTTTTTAGTTCAAATTCTGTCCCTGTTGAAAAGTTTTCATTAATTTCTGCCTTTTTAGTTTTTTTATATTCTGTCACTAAAGAAGCAAAAGGAATTTTCTCGTTCGTGGCCATCGACGTACAGGGAGTGACAAGTTCGTGACTGACACAAACAAACAATCAAGGAAGTAACCATAGATAAGTGTTTTTAATTAACACTGGCCATTTTCCAAGCGATATAAGTAAGAGATGTACATCGTCACCCTATCATATAAATTCTTTTGTTCATTTCCCTACTAGCCTAAGACCTTCGTGTACTGGGGAGTATTCCATATCACCCAGACCCCCCCGGTATCACCTTCATTCTCAAAACGTTCGAGCCTAAAGGCTCTTTTCAAAAATATTGGGAAAGAATGTACAAACCGGAGGGCCTGGAAAAAGAAACTCAATGGTCATTTGCCTACAATTGATATAAGACCTTCGTGTACTGGGGGATACTGGTAAGGGACTTTGGTCTGGGATTTTCCCCAAGGTTGCGTCCTTGAGCTTTTCCAAGCTCGTAACCTTGAACTTGGACTTATATTGCAAATCCAAAGTTAAACTCGAAAGTGCTTCCAAGCTCTAAAACTTATTTCAAATATCTTGATAACTGATAATAACTGTGTATTGTTCTTTTCATATGCGAAACTTGGAAAAGTATCGATTCCATGCATGAACTGTCCTAGTTCATTATAGGTAGTTTCATAGGTTTTGCCTGCATGCTTGCTTTTTCCTCTTTTTTGTAAAGTTTTGAAATGCATAATTTATCATTTTTTTGGAATGGCATAGGTTTTTTTGCAATACAGCATCTTTCTCTCATCACCTTATTCACATATGACACGCTTTGGTTTTACTTTGTTGCTCACCTCACAGAAGGTCACGATTTTGGGGCTAACTCAAAACCATGACCTTGGTCTAGAATCCAATGCATTAACCTTGGCCCAGCATCCAAGGTCATGGGCTTTGATTTCTGTTCTTAAACTAAAGGGATTTTAATTCACGGTTTAGCAATAAACAGTCCGTGTAGAGGGAATTGGGACTACAGACAGACAGACCGATCGACATCAGCGATTTTTTTTTATTTGGATTCTTGGTGCTTCAGAACGTGTATTTCCGTTAAAAAACTGGAGGGTCACTTTTAGTCGTGCGGATCTGGTAAAAAACAGTATATAACAGAGAATCAAAATCGCTTTCAAACAATGTGTCACGTGACCCTCTTTCTAATTTAAAACTTTTAAGAGGTATTAGATAAGGGTAATATTTTCATACTACAAACTACACACACCTGAAACACCCTTTCCATACAAACAATAGCATCATTAAAAGTTCAGAAACTTTAGAACAATTTACAGACTGAAAATCTACAATGTGTGGAGACCAGAGATGTAGGAAAGCTTGTGAACTTTCCAGACAATAGAAAGAAAGGTTAGAACCTAGAAAGTTTGAAAACTTCGGAAACTAACTTTAGAGGAATTTATAGACCTAAAAACCGTCGAAACTGTATGGGTGTCTTTAAACTTTAAACATCTTATAGGAGATTTTAAGAGAGCTTAAAAATAAAACTTTCGAAGATTTAGAACCTCCCGAAACTTTAGACACTATCTAAGCTATTGAAGCCATAGTAAAAAAAAATTGCTGTGATTAGCACAGATACCACTCGCATCTCGAAAACAGAAAACAGAGAAAAACTGTATTAGGTGTTTTGTTAAAGATCAATTTATTTCATTGTAAGCCGCTTATCGTTGGGATAAGAGTTGCGTTGTTACCAAAAATTAATCAATTTTGTAAACAGATGTTATCGCAGGTGCGCATTTAGATAAGAGAATTGTATGTATTTTTATTAGAGAAGAAGGACACTGTCGCCACTCTTATTACAACATTTGAAGTTTATTTACCAATTTTGTTGAGAAAGCAGGCATTGTCAGCCTTGTTCGCAAAATGTTCGCGTCGTATATCAAGACTGATTTAATAGCTAATCTTTAATGTGTTATGGGCAAAAATACCGCATTTCTCTTACAACAGTTTCCTTTAACAATTGTGACGATTGTATTTAAGAAATCATAATTTGATGTATGAGAAGGCTTGTCTAATGCGATTACAATGGCGTTGAATGGTGGAAATACCTACATCACCTTTTGTTTGTAGGTACTTACTTATTAATAAAAATTGATGTTTAATTTACATTAGTTTGGAGCTAGTGTTGCAACATAATCATTTTGTAGTGCGAAAAGGATTTTTTCGGCTGTAAGTGATAAACTTTAACCGCATTCCTCTAATTCAGAAATATTTGCACTTAATCTTAAGGGTGGACAGTTCAATGTCAATATATCACAGTTGGCAAAACGTATCGACAACCCGTAGAGTAGACCAGGAACGGGCGGGTCTCAATTCTAAGCCATTTGTTACACCCGAGCTTGACTACATTGCAAAACAAGAAAAACCATGTTTTTTTAGTTGAAATTCAATGAAAACTTAATCTAAAATTAGTAATCTACTTTACGGCTTGCAATGCAATGTACCTAGCTAAATTTATGGTTTGTTTCAATTGTAGTTGTGAGTACGGGTACGTGAGTAATGGTTATTAGTTAAATTAAACCGGCATACTTTTCCCACAGTTCAGTGCAATAGGCATGTGACAGTGAATCATAGTAATTGATGAATTGTGGTTTATGATTAAATAGGGTTTTGATATGAAAGAATTAGCCGTAAAAAGGAATGTTGTATGCCACTGAAGCAACGCCTTCTTAGCTCTAACCTTTGAATAAAGGGTAAAGAGCAAAGCTACCTAACTGAAATATATACTTATAACTACCGTTTTCGCGGATTTTAATTGTACAGATAACTAACTTCTCAGTCCCAGTTCCAATGTGCATACGTTATTAGTTTAATGACGTTGAAGTCATATGTGATAGACCAAATATGTTTAACTCTGTAACAAGTCTGTAATGCAGCGGTGAGGCTTCAAAAGAGATACGTTGACTTGGTATGGGTAGACTGAAATGAAAATATGTGAAACGCACTTTCTAACATCAAATTTAAAACAAGCTTATGTAAAGTTTAAGATTTAGCAACTATGTTACAATCAAAAACCCCTCTAAGTTGGGGTAGGCAAAACCGAGGGCAAAACAGCAATTGGTCTATAATTGGAAATAAGACCTTTCTTGTTAGATTTATGAATAGGAACAATTGTTCCCGTTTTCCATACTAATTAAAACTTAGGCTGAGATATGAATGAATGTATGACTACATGGAATAGTGAGTCGTTTTTTGGGAGTGTATGATTTTATTTACATTTTCAAATTAAGAATGCGTTCGCCAAGTTTGAGTACAGTACTGAGGATTTCCAACTTCGTTCAGAATATTTTTTTGGCCTGTAAAATTTGCCATTTTGTAGGTTCCATTGTACTCAAGAACCTTTAGCCTTACGGATCGACTTTCTGATAACCATTTTCTTCTAGGTCAACGTAAACACGTTTGAAACAAATTTTGTTTAGTTTTTATGACCATTGTGTGTTGATCGTTTGCACATCTCTTGTAAGGCTATTTCAGAAATGCAATTGATCCTTTTTGTTGTGGTAAAAACAGACCACATTTATTGGAAATGGGAATTGTATCATGTAGTAATATGAATATTACAATTTGGTATACCGATTGTACTTACTTGGCAGCAATTATAAATTATATAGCTATCGATTGCGTTTACTTTGATATTAACATGCATTTCATGTAAAATATGTAACCTACTTGACGTTTAAACATTGCCGCTGCTTTTTCCATGCACAGACTCTGTTATGCAATGCAGTGGATAGATTTCATTAGAAGACTACGACATATAATAATAATATAATAATATATTTGTTGATGGTGTATATAGACATATGCATGTTCTTCCACACGTCAAAGTAAGATAGAAAATGCAAATATAGCTCATACTACATTGTTAAAATTAAACTTGCAGAAGTCTTCAATACTGTAGATTGTAGAATCTGTTGCTGATCAATATACTTTTCATCTTAGCATCGAACTCCCTCTCTTCCAGATCTCTGAATGTATTGGGTAGCACCATATGAGTTTGTTGTCATTAATGAAGATTAGAAATAGTGTTGGGTCCATTACTGACCCTTGAGGAACACCCGTTCTGTTTAGATTTATGGCTTCCTATAGTGACATACTGTGTGCGTCCTTTGAGGTAAGATTGTAATAAAACTATGCTGTTCTTGTCAAATTTATATTTTGCAAGTTTTTCTAGTAGCAAGCCATGACTGACACAGTCAAAACCTTTGGTAAGATCAAGAAGTGATACTTGAGATGGTTGCTTTGATTCAAAACCTTGCTGCACAAAGCTTAATAGGTGATTTATAGCTGCAGAATCCAAATTGATAAACACTGAATAAGTTGTTGGTTTCAAAATAATTTTACATCTGTCTTTGTATGGCTGCTTCGAATATCTTTCCAATAATTGGAATGATTGAGATTGGCCTGTAGTTTGATGCTTCCTGGGGAGAACCCTTTTTGTAAATTTGGACGACTCTTGCGCATTTTAAGCAATCTGGAAAAATGCCTTCAAGAATGCACTGCTTGATAAGTTTACACAGGGGATACACTATCACATTTTTCAATGATTTTATAATTTTCACAGTTATATTAAATGGATTCTTACTGGGTGTGTTTTTAAATTTCGATATAATGTCCCTTAGTTCAATGTAACTTAACTGCTTGAAGGAAAATTGTAAGTGACTGGGTATATTTAGCTTATCACAGTAATGTAATGGATTTGTGTCAGATTTGGGTAGATTGTGCGTTATAGAAGTTCCCACCTCAGTAAAAAATGTATTCAGTGCGTCCGCTGACAAGCTGGATGGAGGGTCTTCCTGTTTCACAGGTTTACTACTTTTTATAACATCCGAAGCGGCCTTTTGTACGTTGGATGCCCCACTAATGTAAACATCGTTTGCCCTCTTTTTGAAGATGTTAATTTCAGCTCTATATTGCTTCCTGAATGCCTTGAGTGTAGTGTTACTAACAATCCTACAATCCTTCTTGTTTACTGATGTTAAGTAATGTAGAAGATCTCTGCTTCTCCTTATATGTTGGTTAAACCAATGTATTTTGCGAGCATTTGTACGATTACTAGCTTCCAACTTGGATTTACAAACAAAAGAAGAATCACATCACATAGAAACATATTGCTATGTCAATGGGGACATTGATGTTTAGTCAAATTTGCTTCCCTAATTATTTAATTATTTTGGTGGAGTCATTACGTTTAAACACAAAATGATTATTGCGTTTCTAGTTGTATTCAAGTGGTTTATTTTAAATTTTAAAAGATAGATTCATAGAATTATTAAATATAGGGCAATTTATCGTTTATTTTGCTATCAATTTTGCTTTGTTAAATCAATTAAGTGACAGTTCTGTTTAAATTATTGGGCACTTTTATTACTTTTGCTAAAAGGTTGATTTAATTTAGTAGCGACAAGAATGAGATTTAACGAGCAAAGAATTGGGTGTTTTCGTAGAAAAATGATATCGGAGATAAGAGAATTTATCGTAAAATTTGGGCACGTGCCGATAAGAAGGGCAACCAAGGATGCGTGATTGACTAGTGTATTGCTACGTGTTAGGTAATTGGAAAAAATTTTCACATTTGGTAAAGTAGGAGAGTGACTTTAAATACTGAAGTTGATGTTAGCAGGGAGTCTTTTTGTCGAGGCCGGGGTGCTGTTTGAAAGATTAGAAGGCCCACGTTATGGGCTAAATGTTGTGATAAGGTTATCTGAGAGCCTTCTCCCATCAAATCGGCGCGAGAGCGACACGTTGTAGTGACGATGTATCTTTTGTCTATGGCTTAAATATGTCGTAGTCTTGTAGTGCAATCCGTCATTTCACGAAAAGCCTAGCCCGAGGCCTAGTCATTTAGTGAAACACTGATAATTTGACGTGTCGGGTAGTTTCCCTTCCCCTTCTAGATTGATACATGGTACACTGTGCCACAGTTTCATAAAAATGACTAGACGTTTCGTGAAATGACATTTCACTAAAAGACTACGATATATACACCGTATACCCACCAGCGCTACAACAAAGAAACATCTAAGCTGCGTGCCGGTTCTTTGTTGCTGAACTATACGAAAGGTCAGTTGTGAAGCAACACTCAAGTTGTGTGGTGATGATATTTTGCTTTTTTAATGAGGAAAAGGAAAATTAATATCGTGGCACAACAGAAAAATGAGCAGGAATTTTTTGGTTTTTTTGGTGTCTTGCTATAAAAGCACACACTATTTCCTTTTCTTAGAATTTCTAGAATATTTTCTGATTCATAAGTACCAGTCACATCGTCGTCCTCACTTGATGACATTGTTAGTCGAATTAAATGTAGAAAACACGTTGCTTTGGTGGGACGACTACATGTCACCTGTCGCTTTCTTGTGTCCCGAAGAAGAGAGAACAAAAAAAGTGTAGTGCGCTAAGATTGTGAGTACGTTTGTTCTCTGTCGCAAATTGTTGTTTTGACCGGATTTTTTAGGTTTTTAACAGAAAACTGTATTATAGTTTAAGATTTCATTAATTTGTTTAATTGTTATCGAACGGTTATGCGAGTTGTGTAAAACAGAGTTTATTATAGACACTGTGGTAGAATGTTGTTATTTATTTGATTGGTGTGTTAAAATAAGCTTTGTGGTAATTTATGTAAATCCGAACCGTTTAACGATCCAGATAGATGTCCCATGCTTAATCATGATTAATTTTATCGATCCCTATCCAAAGTTTATTTCAGGTGTTTTCACATATCCCCACCAAAGATCTTACCAGTCTGTACCATCACGTGGGTGCACCCCCTCCCCCCCCCCCATCCCCAACCATGGGAAACAGGATATAAAAGGGCAGGCATCAGTATGAAAACTTCAATCTGCCTTTCCTGCCATTAGCGAAGAAGAACTTTCCTACACTTATACACCTTCTGCTGTTATTAGTGAAGGAAAACTACACCTACACACATTCTGCTGCTATTAGCGAAGGAGAACTTTCCTACACCTACCGCTGCTATTAGCGTAGGAACACCATTCCCACTACTATACCGTGTCACTACGATGTTCCGGTGTTACCTCTTCCTACGACTCTGAACCGAGAGGACACTTTAGATGCACGGTAGGAACTTCTTCAGACGTTCTCCACTACCGACACCGGTATCAATAGGTCAAACATGAATTAAAAGCAGATCACATAAAAAAACATTCGATTTGATTTCCAGTTTTAGTTAAAAAAGCGTGAATTGTATTTTTAAAATATCAGTTGAATATTAAAAAATATCATTTGTATTTTAAAATTCTTAGTTGAATATTGAAAACCATCATTTCAACCTATTTTGCAGAAGATGCAAGGGTGCAAGGGCGGTACAGCAGATCCCCAGCAGCAAAAGGTCCTATAATATGCATTTGATTGGAGGGGTTGGAGAGTCCGCAAATAATTGGATTTTTATAGTACGGGAGGTAGCGTCCTATTTTTACGGGTCATTTTCGCACAATTACTTTTTATTCTGCCTGGTAGTTTTTACTTAGTTAACACTTAAAACAAGCGTCAGCTGGCGCGACTGCGTGGCGTGATGGTATGAGAGGCTAAGAAACACGTAAAAAAAATTGTTTTTCGGACCATTTTCGCAAAGCTGAAAATGGTATATATAATAGTGTACAATGTAAAAAGAGCATAAATAACTGTCAGCTGATATTTAAATGTGGCAAAACCTGTTAGCTGGGCGTCCAAAGTGTAGCGTAGCGTTAGCGGGCGCTAGCGCACGCGCCGACTTTGAATTTTGATGACCCAGCTAACACATTTTTCCACGTTGTCGTGTCAGCTAACAAGTGGTTTCCTTTTTTTTGTACCATAAACTGATGAGGTACTCATTTCCATACATGCTGATGTCATATTATTGGAGAAAAATATGATTGAAAGAGAATACATGAGTAAAATGGTATCACATACTGTATAATAATATTATACATAAATTGAAACATTGTATTTTATAATTTGTAACGTGGTTAAGGACATAGAATAAATCAAAAGAGACAAAACAAACTAAAAAAAGGAAACTAATAGCCCTAACCACGGCTGCGGCTGCTTACGGAGAGATTATGGTACGTTTGTGTAAGATTATTTTAGGCGCTACTAACTTTTATTTTCCTGTTAGGACAAAACGCAACCAATAACACATTTCTTAGACAATTCTTAAAAAATGCGTTACAAGAAAACAGACCGGGTCTGCGGGAGTGTGACTGAGACGGACTTATGCGACAGCGTGCGTGTTAATAAAGGCAGGCGTCGCGTCGGTTGGTGTTGCCAGGAGCTGAGACGCTCGCGTTACGTTTTTAATAAATATTCAACCTCTTATAGTTCTTAAACCGTTGGTCTGATTGAAAAAATGATTTATTAAAAAAAACTATCTTGATTCATTCGACATATTTTGTATCGCACATGTATTATACCTCTATCTGCACTCATAACGAAAATACCTCGCGACTGAGATTTTTATTACAATTCTTGCCCATATAGAGTTTACAGAGTGGTTGTTCAAGACAGCATCGACTTTCTTATTGTTCTGTGAGACAGCAAATATAATGAGCTTTCGAACGGTACCGACATTCTTGAAAAATATTCATAAATAACTTCGGAAATGCGATGTACCTAAATGTAAAATTTCTAACTTTTAAGAAGTGTGAAATTTTTTACAAACTATTTTTCTGGTTGTTTGCAATTCCTGCGACCATCGCGCTCTCGGATTCACAATTGACACTTGATTCTGGACGAGATACGTATATTTACAAATGTATATCTTCGAGTGCAAATGGAACTAATTTAGAAGCATCTGTTTTATACCCAGGTGACTTGACTGACACATCGGTGCGGTTCGGCTTGGTCCGCTTGGCTTGTAACTGAAGATATTAGTTTTCTTTTTTTGGTTTGTTTTGTCTATTTTGATTTATTATATGTCCTTAACGCACGTTACAAATTATAAAATACAATGTTTCATGTATAATATTATTATACAGTATGTGATACCATTTTACTCATGTATTCTCTTTCAATCATATTTTTCTCCAATAATATGACATCAGCATGCATGGAAATGAGTACCTCATCAGTTTATGGCGCAAAAAAAAGGAAACCACTTGTTAGCTGACACGACAACGTGGAAAAATGTGTTAGCTGGGTCATCAAAATTCAAAGTCGCCGCGTGCGCTAGCCCGCTAAAGCTACGCTACACTTTGGACGCCCAGCTAACAGGTTTTGCCACATTTAAATATCAGCTGACAGTTATTTATCCTCTTTTTACATTGTACACTATTATATATACCATTTTCAGCTTTGCGAAAATGGTCCGAAAAACAATTTTTTTTTACGTCTTTCGCAGTCTCTCGCCATCTTAAGCCACGCTTTTGAACCAGCTGACGCCCCTATCGTTGATAGGTTATGGATCAAAAATCTATAGTAGAAAGATGAACTTTGCGAAAATGGTCCGGTCAAATAGGACGCTAGCTCCCGTACTATTTGCTTTTTGAGTGCGCGTTTGTATTTTGCGTGGGCGTTTCGCATTTGTTTGGCGCTTGCGGTTTGCGTTTTTTTTTTCATTTTGCGGTTTGAGTTTGCCATGAGTTTGCATTATGCGTTTATGTTTTGGCTTTTTTGCGTTTGTATTGTGCGTTTCGTAGTGCTTAGACGCAGCGTTCTAACACAAGCGTTTGGACGCAGCATTTTGACTCAACGTTCTAAGGAAGATTAAGAACCATGAATAAATCGCTTCTTTATTTATGAATAACAATATAACGTAATAACCAAGGCAAGGAATAATATGCACTTCAACATGTAGAAATATGCGCATATTACGATACTTATCGTAGGCCTCGTCATAACCCATTTGATTGAAGTTGCGTTTTACGCCTTTGCGCAATTCTTGTACAAGGAACTGTGGCAAATACAAATTTCTTATTCCATTTCTTGTACAAGAGACTCATTTCTGTACGACGCTATACATTTTTCCTTGTATCTGAAACAAGATTAGACAACATACAAGAAAATGTAGTATACAGCCTTTACAAAACCCAATTTATATTACGGACTTTTGCAGAAAGAAACCAAAACATCCTAAATTCCGTTGGCATGGTCACGGGATGAATAATCTACCTATTCGATGAGGACATTTCAACACCTCACACCGCACACAAACGTACAAAAGGTGTTTTTAAAGTACGCTCATTAATTCCTATGTTGTGTGTAAGTTGTAGCTGGGATTTCGGTTGCGTCGTGTTAATCTTTTTCAATCTTGCCGAATTATAGAAATATGTACCACTTACGCGATCAGAATATTCTTTGTGTTCCACAAGTGGTAAATTCTAGCTTTACGTAAGACTGGTGCCATCTATTGGTACAAGCTAATAGTAACCGAATAGTGTTACAAAGTTATAGGTATTAGTAGAGAAATCCTGTAACTCTGCACAAGTTCTGTTTTATCTACACGGAGAGGTATTCGCGACGATATAAAACTTCCTTATTTTACACTTCTCTGCAATTTCGCTAAAGCTGTTTCAAAAAGTACGCCACTTCGATTGGTATAAAGAAATAAGGCGAGCTATTATGATGCCGCCAAACACGCCTGGAGGACACCTGCATAATAGCAACTATAATAGTACATGTAGAAAGTGATGGTTTTGGTGTGTTGTTGAGCGCAATCAATACAGATTCACGTCGCATTACATAAGTTTCTATTTGTTGCGTAACGATATTTCGCCCCACAAAGCGCACGACTGATACGATTATTTTGATATTTGGAGTTCTTAGCATTTTAAAGATGAGGTCTGGCATCCATACTTTGTCCAAAACCTTTTCAATGTCGAACGAAACTGCTTTGCTGAGTTGTAGGATGTTTCTTTTCGAAACACTTTTATAACACTCGGGCATGAATGACCATACTGGGCCATAATATTTCATTAATTTTTCCTGGTCATCTTTAAATTTTTTTACCAAAATCTGATGAAACTTCGCCCATGAACTTATTTACGAGTTCTTCATCTTGATCGCCGAAATCACGCAGAGAATACATGTTGTTATAGCCCATCATATTCAGAATATTTACCAGATGCGGTTCAAGTTGAAAGCCTGCAGTTTTCCATCAGTTTCCAAAATTCTTCGCCTGTCACCTGAAAGATTTACATTTTTCAAAGTCGAGCAGCAAAATGTTTTTTGTCAACGGACGTGATATTATTGATAAAATCGTTCAAAAGAAATGTACGTAAGTAATAACTAGAGTAATAATCAAATTTTTTTGGCATTTTGTATTAAATATTGCCTAAATAAATGATAAACATACCAGTACGCATAGCATAGTTTAAACTCCTGAATAGAATATTGGAAACGTTGGAAATATTCCTAAATAAAAGTTTAAATGCATTTTCAAGTAATTTTTCATAAAAAGAAAATCATTGAACTAACATTCATAACAAAATATGAATTAACTGCAAAGTTAATCCTCGAAAAGAACGGTAATATTGTTGTGCTGACGCCGTCGCGTAATTTTATCTTTTGCTGCTGACTACGGCAAAGAAGGCAATCACACTCGCAATCATACCATTTAATTCGTCAATGAACGTGATCCTCAGGAAGTACTCGGAGACTGCTCCGATGTTCATGAAATTTTTTTAAATGCTTTTTTCATATATTATTTAAAATCAGAAACATTTCAAAAGGGGAAATAATTTTTTTAATGGCAATTGCACATTTGCACACATCGATTGCACATGTGTTACAGGCTGTATGACACAAACGACTGATGAAGGCTAGGGCTCGGTAGCTTGTCTGTGAAAGTGGGCCAGGCCTCGATTTAGACAAGCAATTACTACACGATGGTTATACAAAAAAAATTAAATGGGCGCCACTGGAATTGTCTAGCTACTTCGGTTGAAAGGAAATTAATACACTTGATCACAACGCTTTGTTTATTACGATAAATTAATCCCGACTTCACTTTCCCAAAATTTAACATAAGTTACACAAGAAAAAACATATGAAATTGACTACGACTTCTTCAAAAGGAAATAACTACCCTATATAAATGAGCAAACAATAGTTGCAATGATAACTAATTCGAAATCATTACTCAGGCCCTTGGCCTCAAAAAAAACGGTACGCACATGCATA
>NW_022170249.1:51473542-51553130 GCF_008802855.1 Photinus pyralis
GACATCAGCATGCATGGAAATGAGTACCTCATCAGTTTATGGTACAAAAAAAAGGAAACCACTTGTTAGCTGACACGACAACGTGGAAAAATGTGTTAGCTGGGTCATCAAAATTCAAAGTCGCCGCGCGCGCTAGCGCCCGCTAACGCTACGCTACACTTTGGACGCCCAGCTAACAGGTTTTGCCACATTTAAATATCAGCTGACAGTTATTTATGCTCTTTTTACATTGTACACTATTATATATACCATTTTCAGCTTTGCGAAAATGGTCCGAAAAACAATTTTTTTTACGTCTTTCGCAGTCTCTCGCCATCTTAAGCCACGCTTTTGAACCAGCTGACGCCCCTATCGTTGATAGGTTATGGATCAAAAATCTATAGTAGAAAGATGAACTTTGCGAAAATGGTCCGGTCAAATAGGACGCTACCTCCCGTAACTATTACGTTTGTTGGATAACTGGATCCAAGCTGGTAATCAGGTGGAAGATGTAGTAATAGTTTGTGATAATGCCCCATGCCACAGTAGGCTGGAGACAGTTTAGAGAATAGAGACATTACGATGTTGAATCCAAATAAGCATATTTGGTCAAAGATAAAGACACATGTAAAATCACATATTAAAATACCTCAAGTAACGCCTCGTGGAGTAGGAGAACAGCGTTTACTACCTGGAGCAGGTAATAGATGATGCAATCGAAACAGTAAATGGAGGAGATTGTAGCCGAGCGGCCCAGCATTGTTCCACTCGCCATGGAGCAGCGATCGCTAGGAAGGACATGAATGTTGGCAGATGAATTATGTTGTGTTATGAAATTAATTTTTATTATTCAATAATTCAATACTTGTAGGTAATCGTTTTCGTAAAATATATACATTTTTATAATGATTTGAACTTTCTGCATAATATGTGTGGATCCAAAGTTATGTGTGAAAAAAGACAGTTGGAAATGGTGTAGATTTAAATCTATGTAATTCTGAATCTGATTCAGAAACATGAAAGATCTTATTATGTGATGTCAAATTCGTACCAACAGGAAATGAAGTGCCACTTTATGTTTGTAAGTGCTAAACCACTGCATAGTTAAATAAATGGTAACAATTAAATTATGGTACGATTCGATTTGTTTGTTGACAATTACTTCGAGCGCCGAAGAAAAGTAAAATAAACGTTGCATATTTAAATCCTACAAGAACTCCTGTTAGGTCTCTGGAACGTTGATATTTTTAGACCTTCCGAAAAATGATTGCGTACGATGTGTGTAACAAGAATTACATAACTTCCTAACACCTTTGCTTGCTATTCAGAGGTAAGGGTAACACAGACCGCGTACATCGATCGACCCCAATTTTCAGCAATAGAAAGTTTCGCCTGTAAAATGGATACATCTTTTAGCCAGCACTGCATGAACAAAATTTGTTTTAAAGTTTTAGTAGCCAATATATTGGATACGACTCCACAAAAGTCTTTGTTCAATGCTTGAAGTATTTCGAATTAAATTCTTTATACAATTTTGAAATACGTACTGAACCTTAAAGTATTACTTGAAAGAACAGAAATGACTTGGACAAACGTAAGAAGTGACGGAAAATTAAACTGGAAATTCTGTCGATAATGAAATTGATTTTGTAAGTAGTTTCCAGCAGTCAAAGTCATGAATAGACGCATTAGTATTTGCTGACAATAGATGGTCCTGTTAAAGGGGTGCAATTACTAAATGACCTAAATTGCTGAAACCTCATCCCTACGAAAAATGGTTACAATTGGAACGTTGGAGTTTCCATTTCGGTCCGGTCGACGTATTTCGAGTACCGTGCGTCCTTACGTTTTGGAAGGAAAATTAAATCGGGATACCGCAATTTCAATAAGTTAGACAAGGTTGTTAATCTCTTTCAATTTCAATTCGTAGTCTAAGCTCAAGTATTGGTATATTTCGCTGTTTAGAAAATAAAATTAATCGGCAGGAGCCCTAGTTTAGGTTAGAGCGTGGAATTGAGCAATTAAACAAAGTCATTAATTACAGCGAAAACCTTTACGACCCAAATTCGCACATTATAATTGCCTTTTAGCGTTTTCACTTGTTTTAACAATTATAAGTTGTCAAGCGGGGTGAAGATTTTATAATCTGTTTTTAATATGAGTTTATGAAAGCTTTATGTTAAGTTTGCTCCACTTGTTTATTCAATTTAGGTACGGAAGCAGGCCGAAACTTGTGGCGAAAAACATTTCCAAAAGCGACAGTGCTTCTAATTTCTTAAATACTTCGCGACTCGCACATCTTTGAGAAAGGAACCAAAATATTGTTATGATGATAACATCGCAATGATTTGGAAGTCGATCAATGCGCCAGATTCTCACAAAGCATATTGGTAAGATGAGCACGATTTTCCCATTATGACGGCATGATCGACATCGCATAAAAGCAGTTACTAGGAATTAATATTCAAATATTCCACCCGATAGAGCACTAAACTAAATTTCGTGGTTTACACTTTCTAACATTCTGAATTGTTAGTTTAATGCTCATAATGGCCATTTTAATTTTAATACGCTTCCTGCATATTTCCTTTAATAAAAATGAAAAGAAATTTTAACATGACGTTGCATAGAAATGAACAGTTCAAGGAACAACAATGTTGCTTATAAACGCATTTAATCCGTTTAAGAGGTAGGTAGAAGAGATGTATGATTGTCGATAACGCAGTTGTGATACTGATAATTACTGATTATTAGGTTGTTTGGGCTGTATCCCTTAGCTTCGAATTTAAAGCCTCTTGTTCTCCGTACCATATGGGGAAGACGAATACTGCGTGTACCTTGTCGTCTTCCAACCCGCACTTGACGCACTCTTCCGTGGCACGTTTTCCATTTTGTGTAAATACTTCTCGTTTTCCCCATGTCCAGTAAGAAAATTAGTGTGTAGTTGACTTCTCCCTGTTTCCAGTGAATCCACAGCTTGATATTCGATGTTTTGATGTTAGTCCACGATTTTCTTGTGTCCCATTCCCTCTGCCACTCGTCTATGGTGTCTGCCCTGGACTACTTATTTGCGATTGCCTTCACCAGTATGTACGCAGGAGGGATGCCGGAAATAACCATAACGTCTTTCATGCTTTCATGATGGTTTTCCACTTCCTCAAGTCAAACTTCATGGGCGATCATTTTTGGTCCACCAGTTCCTTATTAGTCGGTAGTTCCCCGGCTGCTTTCTTTACCTCAGCACACGTGGTCTCTCGTACTGTATCGCCTGTAGTATAGGGAGGGACTCGTGATCTGGGAATAGACCAGTTATTGTTACCTGGAATGTCTCGTTGGTACAATCGATGCCCACAGTGTTAGCTCTTATCTTTCTGCTCGCTATCTTACAGTCTTTACTCGATATCCGCATCCACTTCCTCTATAGACCGGGAGGCAGCGTGCATAGTAACTAAACCATAAGCGACAAAATATTCGACAACACAGGCTGAAAGTACGTTGAAAACTAGTAACAAAATCACTCGTCTGCCAGTCGTAAGTGGCAGCATTAACTTGGGGCGGCGCTGAATAGGTGACTTCTTTAGGTGATCAACTAAATTACCAAACTATAAGGGCCACGGAAAAGATTTGTATCAAGAAATTCCATTTTTTCATAGTTTTCAAATATGCTACGCCAGACGATTTCAAGTGCAGCGTTGGTAGCGAAAGACGCCCTTCAATGTAGGGAAAAACACCCCTGAACTAAACATTGAGGACCGTATAAAAATTATACATTCAAAATTTCTCTTTTTGTCACTACTTTAAAATATACCCTGGCAGACGATATTAAGTGTCTAGAAGTTAAAAAATTTAGGTATAGTAAATCCCAGCGAGTGCGAGCGTGTGAGAGATAAGCGCGCGAGAGCATAACGAACAGAGATAGCGATAGGATACTATTAAAGCTACACTTAATATAGTCTGCCAAGATATATTTTAAAGTAGTGACAAAAAGAGGAGTTTTTTTATGTATAATTTTTATACGATCTTCATGGTTTAGTTCAGGAGTGTTTTTCCCTACATTGAAGGGCGTCTTTTGCTACCAACGCTGCACTTGAAATCGTCTGGCATAGCATATTTGAAAACTATGGAAAAAATGGGATTTCATGATACAAATCTTGTCCGCGACCCTTATAGTTTGGTAATTTAGATCACCTAAAGAAGTCACCTATTTAGCGCCGCCCCAAGTTAATGCTGCCACTTACGACTGGCAGACGAGTGATTTTATTAGTCGTTTTCAACGTACTTTCAGCCTGTATTGTCGAATATTTTGTCGCTTATGGTTTAGTTACTATGTACGCTGCCTCCCCGTCTACTAGAAGCATATTTTAGCAGGCCTGTTACTCATGGTGATAAGATTCGTTCAGCCCCTTCCACTTATTTCTGACTTCATCGAACAGGTTCTCGTGAGGTCTTTCAGCTCTCCTGGCTTTTTGGGTTCCTGACATATGTTTTGCATCACCCTTTTGAGGTCGTCGGCGCTATTTATACTTGCGATATCGATGGCCCCTAGCTCGTGCACTAGCTTGAATGGATCAAATTTATTTGTTTCAGCCAGCTCTTGATGTGGGTTACTGATGGCCCCCTCTTCCCCTGTTGTTCTGTAGCCCCAAATACAGTTAGACGTTCCGAGTTTATAAACGGACGAAGAGCGGTGTTTGTCACAATCTTTTGACAGTTATATCACAGTCTAATCTAATTTCAACCGGTTACGGCGCCGGCGCCCCTTTTTGCGTTCTCGCACTTGTCCTTCCAGTGACCCCCTTTTCCGCATTTCAGACACTTATTTTTGTGATCACACGCATTACACTCTGGGTTCTTTTCGTGGATACCCTAACAATTACCGCACTTGTCGCATTCCGCTTTGTTTCTTTATGTGGCAGCGAGTAATTCACACCCGCAACGCTGTCCATAATCTTTTCTTTATTCTTCGGTACCATCAGTGTTGTGCCGCTATCCGTTCTCTGATTCACTTATTTCGGAGCCCTGCATCGCGTTCGGGGCATCTCTACTGAGAACTCCCAGTACTGCCTCGGCAATCACTCCTTTATTTGTAACTTCGTCGATTTCCCAGATATAATATATAATCCGCCCTTGTCCCCTGCGCACCCTACGTTAGCTCCCTCTCCCTGTTCTTTCATTTGCTCATCTTGCCAAGCAGAGGTATTGCCTTTTGTTGTACAAAATTAGTACCTTAGTTTTGTGCGTGACCATCAATTCCGTCGACCCGGCAAAGGCAACCCTGTCCCCTTTATCAGATCGGCGTAGGATTTAGATTCTCCACTATCATCGCCATCGAGTCGGTAACCTTGTCACTTTCCTGCATCTCCTTTTGCTTAAAGCTCTTTCTCTTCAGTACATTATACCTTTATCGTAGCAGACGCATTCAGATATTTGCCTGATTCGCTCTTTTTCTATGGTGGTGCGTATATTTTAACTTTTATTATTATTATTATTTATTGTATCTAAAATAATTACAATGATTCCTTATTACAAGGGAACGAATGGTTAGTTACATTACAGCAACATAAAACAAATTTGCATATATTTAATCATTATAAAAATAAAGAAAGAAAATCAGTACTATTATATAGTAATATTTAGTAGATGGCCAACAAAAGATTTCTATACAGGACGACAGAACAATGAAATAATGTAGTATCCAGATTAAAGCAAACTAAAAAAATAACTATTATTTGTTCATTTCTATATATTATCTTTTTATTCGTTAAGCAAAAAAGAACGCAACCTTACCATCGCGGTAACAAAGTCGCCGATGGAAGGGAGTGTTTTGAAAGAATTTGAACCCAGAGCATTAGCTAGATCTATAAAGGAATTTATATGAGGTATATAATTCTTGCGGAAGCTATTATAAAATGGACATTCCAAGAACAAGTGATTTATTGTTTCTGGCTTAATGGTATTACACAATGTGCATATTTGATCCGTGTGTATTTTATGGGTGCTGTATTTATCCGAAATTTTAGCATAGTTTTTTGGGCAGAGACGCAACTGTGCAATTATTTTTATAAGGTATGTAGGACATTTTAGGGTAAGGTAGTATTGTAACCCCACGTAAGAAAAGCTAGTTGGAAATGACAAAGAAGTCGAGCGAGACAGACTGTCAAGATCTTGCCTTAATAAGAAATTTCTATATGATTCAAGTAACTGATTAGTTAACTCTCTCTTATTTCCAGTATTAGTTAGACATTTGTCCCACAGATCCAGATCGCACAGTATATTTTAACTTTGTTAATCTTTGCTCCTATGTCAGGTGGTCCTCTCTAAAATGTTATAAACGCCCCTTGCTTTCTTCTCCTCTCTCTCTCGCCCTCCACCGCTGCTAGAAAGAGGTTTCTGCAGTTTCGACTGTCTCCCCCTCCTCCAGGACCGTTTCTGTTTTCCGGAACGTCATAATACCGATTTGAACGTCTGTACATTCGGTACCAGTTTGGAGTATATACCTGGATTTGTAAATTTTGTACCCCTAAACGCACTTTCAGGCAACATATGTTTTTTATATTGTAGTAAAACTTTCGGCAAGCGGCCTAGTTCTATTTTTGGCACGCATATCAGATACTCAGTTTTGTCTCAAAGTTCATACAGGATGTCCAATGACGAGCTGGGTGTATTATTATATTGCAATCTATTTTAAAAAATTAGTACCTACATCTAAGATCCAATGTGGTAAGGTTGCCCCCATGTCAACTGTTGGCCTGAACGTTTTTGCTTTCAAAGTTAAGCTAAGAATGTCTGTAAACGATAACAATTTCAGGCACAAAATTTGTACGTGGCCCCTCCCGAAGTCAAACTAAAAATGCCGATCAACAAACAAATGATGCGTGCTCGCTCGTAAAGTCTAACTAAGAAGGCCAAAAAACCTCTCACAACCCGGTCTAACTAGCTTTCATCTACTACACACAGCCGGCGTTTTATTCGAAATGCAGGTCGTTATCGTTCTTATATCTAGACATATTTTCGTTCACGTTGACTATGAAGCGGTATACGTAAATTTCCATATATTGAACAAAATATACATTAACAAAAGTAATTTTCAAAACCGCAAAGCGGCCACCCGTTATAATGTACATAAAATAGTATGACAAGAATCCCGTTCTCGTTGATTAAAAATGAAGTGAAGTGTTAAATTAAAGTAAATTTCATTAAAAGAAGAACAATTTAGAAAAACTGCTCAAGTACTTTCTTACCGCCAAAGAGAATCGAAGCCAAAACACGTCACTTCAGGCAACTGTCCCTTGGCATCCTCGCCCTTTGAGGAAGGGCTTGCAGTCTAGACGGTATTAAAGCGCCCATCTTAGCGGTGAGGGAACAGGGCGACATTTTTGGGTAAGTATCACTCTCTGATACGACCTATGGCTAATAAAAAAAACCTGCAACTACAGTAGCTCTATACGAGCTGATTATCTATTTCAGATAAGTGTATGCTAGAAAACTGGGCAAGTCCAAGTAATACTCCATAATAACTACGCTTTTGCTCGCAAACCTCTCTGAGTGTTAGCAACTACAAGTCCTGATAAGGTAATGAACTTACCAGGTCAAAAAGGAGACCGTCCAAAAGTTGAAGTCCAAATCCGCGTATCAACTCCTTTCACCGTTAATAGGGCATCAGACCAGTGGTCGGATGACCAAAATAGCACCCAGCTACAAGATACATGCGGTACAGACGTGGAACAGAAGAGTGTTGCAAGGACGTCCGGCGACGACGTTGATGGTGAAATTCCATTGAGCTCGACCAGTTCCACAAAGTTGGGAAGGTCACGAAATTGTGTGACTTCCCAAACCGGGCAATAAAAGCGTCGGAGTTATCAGTCTTCTTCCAATACTAGGTACAAACGCTGTAACAGAAGATATTCATACTACCTTGAGAAGTAGTGACACAATGCGATTTCAGGGTGAGCAAGTCTACAGCATATGCTTCTAAACACTCGAAATGGCAAATAACAAACCCAATCTTGTCAAGTTCTTGCTATTTATCTCATGCAGGTTCCAAAGTAGGACCGTTAGGCTACGTGGTCCAAGAACCTCCTTCTTGCTCCAAGCCGTACAATAATAATCTTTTTTGGTGTTTCAACCCTCCCCTTGTTAGTGACGATACGTATCTAAGTCAGAGTAGGACTCTTCGGGATTCTACGAAACTCCAGCGGAAACTAAAAACTCGCGGAGTACACATTAAAACGCCTTCAAAGACACCTATGACATTGCCATTCCCATGTAATGTCATTACTCATTACAGTGTGCACATTTTAAATCCTTATAGGTTTTGTGAGCTAAGAGATGATGTGTTGGAAAATCAGACTGTGCACATTTTAAATATTGAGAGTTAACACATTCCTACTTAACTGTCTGGTACCGGCACATAGGAGGTCTACAGCGGACTATGCGCAGATAACTAATTTAGGGTCTGTAGAAGAAGCCAACAGGCTTCGTGCCGCGTGGCCCACTAATAGAATAGTGGGAGTGCGTGGTCTTCTTACGCGCTGGGTACCGTAGTCCATTGTATAATCACACTGTGCACATTTTAAATCCTTTGAAGATTTGTGTCTTAAGACATTTCAAAATATGGTGAAGATTTATGGAACTATTGCAATGTGTATAATTTAAATCTTTCGAAGTATTGCATATTTTCAAGCGGCTAGTTGCTCATTATTACATACGACCTAATTTACAGTTAATCGAAATCGCCTATAACCTATACCTATCACTTTTTAATAATAAATAATAGATAGTTTTTAATTTGATGGGTTGTAGGATTGAAAACACTTGAATTGACGGTTGTTGCCATGTTCTCGTATTTACTTTTATAATAACTTATTTTTTCGTTTTTGCCGTTTCGTCACTGCTATTCGGGTCGGAGATGAACACAACAAATCAAAGATCATGAAAATTGGTCCAACCGTTCTTGAGTTATAAATGGTGTGACTAATTGCATGCATTGTGCACTACTGTTGCAATATTTTCACTAGTAAGGTTACCGATTACATAAAAATTTATTTTTTTCCGTTTGAAAGTTATTTTCTCGTCTGTGAAATAACCTAAATTAACTTTCATCGATCATCAAAGCATCAACGTAGTCAAAAGACTTTCGCAACTATATCTGCTTACTAAACGGAAAGCCACAAACAATGAGAGCGGCTGTTCTTAAAAGCCACACATTCACAAACTTATTACATTCATTCGGCACAGAAAAATATTTTTTTACAAGTAAATTGTGGTCCATTGTTGGAGAATTATTAAATTCCGTTATGGTCCATATATTTGGCCACTTTGTTGGACTGAAAGTACGAATAGAATCGATAAAATATAGTTGGCAATTTCTTGGAAAACTCTCCCAATTGTAAAAGGTTCACACAGTCGTAACAATAAAATATTGCGTTATACTTATTTGATGTTTGAAGTGACTAGAATTTCAGAATTAACGAGCTGTCAGTTGGCTCAATTACATGAAATACAGATTGAAGTTGATATACGGATTTCTAGCGCGAAAAATGAATGCAATCTGTGCTTTGATCTGTGCAGGTAATGCCGTCGATGATATTAAAAAGAAATCATGCCATTGAAGCGATATTGGGTATAAATTTTGTTAGCTGAAATGCTGAGGTAGGTACATAAATCATGCTCTCGTAATGAAAATAGGACGCTATACCTTGTAATGCAACGAGTAAGAACAACAATGCAACTTAACAAAAGTTCTTGCTTAGCAGAAATACTTCGTCTCTTAATGCATTCCGGTAAGTTTTTCTGACTAGCAAACAACAAGGCTTATAGCTGCATAAAGGAACTCGTAAAGTTTATGGCGAGGAAAGCAGCCCAATGGCGACTTTACTTTAGTATTGAAAATTTGAAATATTAAAATGTTCCACTTGGGTTTCACTTACGCGAATTCAATCACAGCCTTGGTGAAGGACAAGGGGGCGAATCCACCTTGGTGTAGGGGGATTTTCCACCCTTGTTTTTATGGTGCGGTGTATTATTGCAATCTGCGAGATGAGAGCGAACAAAGCAAAAGCAAAACGTTCAATATATATAAGATGAGACAAGGATGCTGTATTGCAAAACTATGCTATTCTTAAAAAAATCATTAGGTCGATCAAAGTTGAGTATGTAGTGGGAATATATAAATCAGGTAATGATGAGGTGCTAGTTCAATCCTCGTACGAATCTGTTCTACCACTTAATCCATATCTGAGCGTGGTTTGCACAGATAACATTGCAAAGTCCCTATAAGGGAAACACGAACACAAAAATAACAATAATTAAGAAAATAAATGAAAAAATATATCTTTAAGTTGTTAAGAGACACACACGAAAACCTTTACGCCATATAACGGAAGTTCTTGAGAGAAACAATCTGCCATCTTTCCTCTATGCCAACAAATTAAGAAGAATTCGCATATTGCAAGGGATTTAGAAGAAACGTAAATAGACGAAACAATAAATGCCTAAAAGGTACAAATAATACAAACAATTATAAGGTATTTGGAGGAACGGTATGTTGATTAAAAAATGCATCCTTCTTGATCCAAGGTTTAAATCTATTCATCTTGATATCGATACAATAACCCATTTCAAACAGAAAGAAATTATCAATGAAATTGAAAAGCTGCAGAACACACATGACGTATTATGTCTGCATGGCTATATAAATTACATGATATTTTAGAAACAAATGCTGTAAATATACTCAGTCAAAGAAACTCATTTTGAGAACGCGTCTTCAACATCAACAAATTTCATACGTTTTCGGCATGTCTCCCTATAAACAATAATATTGGGCTGCTATGGTCCTTATCGATGCAACCTATTTACCTACACACTCCCAACTTATCGATATAACATCGATAACTGTCGATTTATCGATTATATATCTACCTATACCATCGATATACCGATAACCAACCATATTTTGATATAATTATTGCCATATCGATAAGTAAAATATATCTACAGATAAATACCTGCCGGAGACTTATCGATACGTGAAAACAGTTACGGCTCACCCCCAGTTACAAAGCCTTTGATGATCACTCAAACTGTTTCTCGAATCTTCCACTTATGGTCGAAATTGTAACTACTATTTTGACCCCAGTACAAAGTTGTATCTCAACATTTTTGGAATTTTTACTCAAAACGGTACAACACAACATGATAACTGACTACAGTAATGTTAACTCGACGAATGTCGGTTTAAAATAAATGTTGATTAGCTATTCCACGTTAATCACTGGTAATGTTACTTAATGTGTTTGATGTAATTTGTATCACAGTTAGATATCAAAGTCAAATTCAGAAACCTGTCTGTCCAATTTGGCGTCTAAAAATATTATTGAGATTAAACAGTTCCTCTCTATTAAATTCCACCTTCACTAACAAGAAATTTTGTAAATTCCATTGCGTAATTTATAAACACCTTTTCTTCATTATTTTTTTAATTAATAATTGATCCCCTGTAACAGTTTAAAATAGTATTAACCTTTGTAGTCATATTTCTATTTCCATTACCCTGTATTACATGTTCGCGCATCGTTGAGTGCAACCAATATATCAATTCTCTAGTTACTTTTATATTTTTGTGTTGCCTGTCCGTTTTAGTTTCTCGATCTACCGATCAATGACGTCAGTTTACTGTAATTCGATACCTTGCTGTCATTGGTTTTTAAATTCGTTTCCTTTATCGATAGGCATTAGATATTACCATTTATGGTATTGACATATCCATCGGCTCTCGTGGTTGGTTGGAATTATTCGTGGTCGCTTGCATCGTGACCGGAAACAAGAAAGTTAGCGTCTTCTTTTCTCGCCACCTGCTTTAGAGAGACGGTCGATTTGTGATCCCGAGTTGGGGGTGCTTGTTATATCTTCCAGTGGTTGATTTTGGATCGAACACCCTTGCGAAAGCATCTTTTAACCAAGTCAACCCAAATTAATGTTTGCACCAAGCAGTTTCGGTTTAATGCCTGGGGACAAACTTCCGTAAGGAATTTTTTTTTGTATTGGAGGAATTTTAAGCCACCTTAATCGGGGAATCCATCGTATTTATGGTATAAGAAGGCTACCTTACTTTAACGAAGTTCTTTTTTTTGTGTACTCTCTGCTTTAAGAGGTTAGCGCATTATATTTGGTTAACCGTGGCCATAATTACATTATATTTTAGAGTCCTTGTAAGGAGTCAAAGTCCAACGATTCCGTAGCTTCTACTTACTCTCTAAGCGAAACACATCTACGTTAAACGACAACATGCAGGAGTTCCGTGTACTGTAAAATCTGCCATTGAAACGTTACTATCTCTCAGGCGCAGCCAAACAGATACTGCGGACACCAACCCTTTTGACACCTGTTGCGGTACATAGAAAACCGTTAGCCGTTTACACGTACACCAGGAATCTTAGGAACCAGAGACCTACCTATCGTAGTGGTGATATCTTATTATTGTCTAAACTATTGCCTTTGTGTATTTGCATTTCATTTAACCCACACTTATGTGGTAAAGGTTAACTGGCCGAACACTAGAGCCACCCATATTACTCTTAATTAGTACGCTTGAACTTGAAAGGGAATAATTTTGCTTTAATTAACTGCATTTACTCATGTGAAGTAAATCACCTGTGAAGTACAGAGCTCTATACTATGATTTAAACTTCGATACCCTACAAGCTACCAATCAAGGTATTCAATCCACTGTCAATTTAACCCATTAAACTCAATCACTGTGCAACGGTAGTGGGTGTTCTATACCTACTTTCAGGATTTTTGGTGTGAACTAGTTTCAGCTACTAAATTTATGTAATATTTCATTGGGGGAATTTTATGTAAACCTTGGAATTTGGGATAATTATTTCAACACTTATACTTGGGGTTGTTTAGTTTTTACATAACGTGTTTATTATACTTTCTTGATTTTTTGATTCCCATTTGGGGAACATAACTTTTGTGTTGGTGTTACGTATGCAGGTGCAATTGCACCCAATAAACATTTTTTTTTGTGGGTTATCAGTTGCCTACTTTAAAGCTAAAGCTACCTTTCCTAGTTCCGGTAGTGGCAAGCGAAACTTAACTTGGAATTAGGTGGCGCCCATAGAGATTTTAATTGAAGCGACCAAAAGTAAGTACTGACGACCTAGGCTGGATCGAGGAGTTATAAGTGCCAATTACCAATTGAGTTAATTCTGTTACCCACAACCCTGTACATTAGTCTTTCTCTCTCCGCTGTTTGCTATTTGGTCAACAGAGCTAGCTGGCCGGTCAGCGGCGTGTGTTTTATTTATGAAGCACATGGTATTTTTGTAGTGCCTTGCATTTTGTTGCTTGCGCGTTATACCCCTCCTCCGACATCCGCTGTTTATTGCATTCTCATTGTGTAAGCGAAACTTTAAGACATTTTCCCATTCCCAAATTTTATGGATTGTTTTATTTACCCCAACAACTGATAGTAGGCGGATAAAGTTATCAGAATAGCGCATTTTACGTATTGCTCACAAGAGATCAGCAAGAAATATAACTGTTATTAGTGGCAAATATGCCGAGATGTTGAGACTACAAATAATAAGACTTATTTTGCCTTCTGGGACCAATAAATATTGAGAAAAGAAGTGAAAATACATCGTGCGAATGGGTGAAATAATTTCTTTTAGTGGGGAAACGACAATTTAATAATTTAATCTTTGTAGTGAAAAGATTTCTAAGCAATTTATATCTTGAAACATGTTAGTTTTTCGTAACTTGGAGAGAAGTAAATGCAATATATTATTTTTTGAAAAGTCTAAGTGGAAAACACTCATCCGTTTCTCGCAATCCTGTTCCTGTTTCATTGTTAAAAGTTCTACATTTTTACTAAAATATATTCCGCACGTTTTAAGTTTACATCATTTACAGCATTCTATTTGTTAGAACGGCCTCGAGTGATAAAAGATCGAGCTACCCTTTGTCAACTTTAAGAGAATAGTAAATGAACAAAGGCAAAGTCGTGAGACCGTGAATGTTTTTGTAAGTACTTAGTTACCGGATGCGGGCCGTTAAATTCGGACCGATAAAAAATCTTTATTTAGCACTTTCCTTTTATTAGCAAATATTTTTACTTCACCGTTAGGAAATTATCTTCCTTTTTCATAATTTCGCCTAAGCAACACAGTAAAAGGGCAAAATTTATGACGTAAATTCTTCACTCGCGTACTCCTCTAAAAACGTTCGCTACAAAGCAAACACACGCTTTTGTATATTTGGAAGGCATGCAGAATTGCTGTTGAAGTACGTAATGTATATGTCACAGAAATGTCAAATTAAATTTCAACGGCCGGAGATGCATTTATTACCGTTGTTAAGGCAATTCCTGTCTTTGTGGACTTTGTGTAAATGTTGACAATTAGGTGGATGCGAATAAAAATGAAAAACGTATGTAGGAAGTTCGCTTTTTGTTTGTGTAATTGTAAGCGATGTTTCGTGTGTATCACACCGAATTTATTTTCAACTGTCCGACTCTGAACATGAAAATGTAATGTTGATTTATATGTCCCCTCCAACATAAAACAATCTTGATTAATTTACTTCCAACTGTAATAATTCATAGATCGTCCAGATCTATAAGATTAATAACCATTTAACACGGTATCATCTTTCATTACTCTCTGTCCCATTCACCTTCACGAAGGAAGGACGTGTGATGAGCCAGTAACTATCAAAAAAGGTACATAATTTCATTATTTTATTTTAATTAGTTGAAAAAATATTCATCCTACATCTAACTTAAAGTCATGTAAGTAACCGTAAACGTCAAAGTTGCTGACAGTGACCCGGTAGTTGACAGTTTCTTAAATTTAAATTAAAAAATTAAGGCCGGTTATTGGATGAGATTAGCTATTTTAACGTTTTTTAATTTTTATCTTTGGTAGTGCTTTTGGCACTACTGTTTTTACTATCAAAGATGCAATGGGTGTTCCATTTAAAAATGTTATTTTGTGGAATATCTCAATAACCAAATCCCCAATAATTTTCCCGATTTTAAAAATAGTGAGAAAGAAGCTTATATTGATAGGTAATAATTAGCGAAAATCTCAGATACAATAATATGGTTGGCAGTAGTAGCTACTTTTGTTGGTTGGAATCAAGGTACTTATATGTTAGATATGTAGATCAATTTACATTTTTATAATAAATTCTTTGCGGACAGTTACATTTTCTATGCATTAAAATGGTTAACCTTCCACTTTTCGTTCGTAACAGATAGATAACTGTTCAATATACAACCCCGTATTTTTAGGACCACTACCCACAGATAAAGTTCTTCCCGGTGTTCTTATTGCTATAGCAGTTTCGAGATAATACACAGCGATTACAGTAATTAAATATAAAATAACATACGTGATTAAACCTCCATTGAAAACAAAACATATCGAGCCTTTATAGAAGTTGTGTGTAGTTTCCGGTCTGTTCGGACGTGAGTACAACTCGTAGTGTAACTATTTGACCACGGGGTGCTCATCAGCGCAGTCATATCCGCAATACGTGACCCGAGACAGGGTTGCTACCCCTTAACATCAACGCGCTTCGCCAACTTTCACAATCCTAATTTATAACTCACTTTATCATGTCCGTTTTGGAATACCTACCGTTACAATTTGGTTAAAATACAGAAACCTCTAATACCACTTAACTAAACTGGCTATGTCAAAAAAATTACCATTTCTTACGTAAGCTTGATGCCTAATTAAAATTCCCCTTTCATTCGCTGAAAAGCGCGTGTGACGGACTTCGGGGATTGTGACTATTGAAATAAACAACTGAAATTTTAGCTTAAAATGGAGAGCAGCATTTAGGATAACCATCGCTATTAGGGGAAATCGCAAGAGACAGACCTTTTGCCTTCATTTTAAGTAAGTTTTGTATACGTATCCAATGTTTCGCATTTGAGTTCCCACAAACCGTGAATCACTCTGGGCATAATTACGAGTATTTGTGTTAGGGTGTTTCTCAAAAATCTAATCAAACTAATCCCACAGTTTTCAAGATATTTAGTTCGTTTTTTTTTCATTCGGTAAACAATTTAACCGCAGATGCTTCTAATAAAGACAAGCATATCGCATATTGTAAAAATCAGGTGTGCGCATGTGCAGACTGCGTAATACTAAGTTTCTAATTTTGCCAAAGAGGGTGATTTCTGAAGTGGAAAATTTCCCGAGTCATCACGCTAAAATTGTTTAAATTATTTGCGTCTTTACGCGAATGAGTCAGGGTTGTAATCCTCTTGAGGTAACGTTATTTTCATATAATTCCCCTTTATTAACACGTTTCTTTTTAGGTTATGCCATATGTTTTAAAACTGAATTACCTATGTTTGTTATACCTATATCGCAATCCGAAATCCATTTATTAACGGGGAATTAGGTCTGATTTTGACATTGTGGTTTTTGGATATATTTTTCTTTGTACGTTACGAGCATTGGGGTGATCGCATTGAAAAAGTACCGTGTTCTGGATGAAATGCAAACATCTTGCCAGACACGCTTAAAGTTTAAGAAATTGTAGCTGTACCTTATTAAATCTGAGCTTTATTCGTGTTACTATGGTAATTATTAAAGGATGTGTTCTCAGTTGTCAGACAGTTTTAATAGTTATATTGCAATGCGCGAATGAATTTTAACGCACATGTGCTTCCTATCGAAACTGAGCTAAGAATTCCGGTTGTCTTGTTGCATTAGCGATTCGTATTTCGACCGAAATGGCAGACTCGAAAGTGTCCCTACCTCTCCATCGCAACGGTGTTTAGAACTGGAATCCCGGTCGCAAACTGCGTTTATCTACAAAAACTGGCCTTTATCGTTCTTATCTCTAGACATACTTTCATTCAAGTTTACTATGAAGCGGTGCACTTTCCCTATGTTGCACGAATACAAATTCGAAAAAATAGTTTTTTTAAGCGGCCACCCGTTACGCGCTTTTGTAGTATGCCTTCCAATTGTCATTTTTTTGACAATGCAATGGTCCACCAATGGTTTAAACTCAATTGTGGGTGGCGGGCTCGGTTGGTCGTATGGGAGTATTTCTGTTCACGATTCTCCACTCCTCCTTACCCTGGGTTTTGCTTACTCGCCCAATTGAATACTTTTTCCTATTTCTCAGGTGGCCCCGATATCTATACTATTTCCCTCACCGATTTGGAAAGCAAGTCTAACTAAAATGCGGTTAGTGTCACTCTAATTAAATGAGGTAGTCGGAAAGAAATCATCACACTTACAGTACGTTTTGTTCCACTTAGCCGGAAATGCTTCCTCTCGTTGATATGGTGCTGACGATGTCAAATCTTCCCTTCGGAAAGCGGTCGGAGAGCTGTTACCCAACGTTGTGCCGAAGGTAGCGGCTTTCCGACGAGAAATTGTTACATTCATTGCCGCTGTCGCTGTTTCAACGACACCGCGTACAAGTACAAGCGGTACTGAGCAGCAGAACTTCCCTTTCACTAAGATTTTAAATGAATTCAAAGCTTTTCCTTTGACCTATTACATAACATTCGTAATGAGTAATATTTAGATTGACTATATACATGCAAATTCATTTAAAAGAAATACGAATAACGCGACCCGTTTCATGTCAGAGTACTGAAATCAATAGTTACAGCTAGCGTTATGACCTGTGATTTAGGTCTTATTTATTTCGGTGTTTCATATAGGATTTTCCGCAGATGATTGGTGTTCTATTTTGTACCACAAATAGTATATGCGCTACTGCTGTAGTTTTTGGCAAGGAATACGTAGTCTATTGTGGTGCTTCTCATGCAGTTGGCACCATAAGATTGGTAGAGTGTAACCTTACATTAAAAATAAGAAACAAATTAACAAATACTGAAATGTGAACTATCCGTTGCACGGCACTCTCATTAAACGTTAAGTAAACATTGATTCATTCCTCATCTTTGTTTGAATTCGCCTTCTTTATAAAGGATGTTTTTTGGAGGTTTTGTCACATTCTATTACCAATAGAACGATTTTAATACACACAAGTATTTATTTAAAGTAAACTATCCGCCATCATCTTACCACTGTCTGTGTCTCCTCTACCTTCAGATATCATGACAAGGTTTGGTTTTTCGAATTTGCAATACTGTTTCTAGTGACAGTCAATTTGACAGCTGATTTGTGCTCAGTAAGGTTCACCATGAATAAACTTTATCCAGAACAACACTTGAAAATTGTGCAAATTTATTTCGAAAATCGTGGTTCAGTTCGTGACACTTACCGTTCACTAGGTCCATTAGGAATTGTGTTTCGTGGATGGCTTAGTGACCGTTTTCCATTACTACACTATTTGCGTGTATTGGTCCTCTTTTTTAAAATGTCGATTTTGTTTTAAAACACGTACGACAATAGAACATTTAATGATTTTATGAATCCTATAATCAAAAGCTTGCCTTTGAACCCATAATCACGGTCAGCTTTCTAACCAATTACCAAGTTAGTATATCAAGTATCATTGAACTCTTTGGCCATTTCCCTTAAATTTCTGTTCAGTTTTATCATTTTCATATAATTGAGTGCATGAATAAAATTTTATAAATGTAGAAAATAAAGTTATTACAGCTTCGCTTTTACTCGTAATAAAAGTTACATATTATTAATGGTATATCTTAAGGCATTTTCCCAAACTTGCATTATGACAACGTAAAATGAAAATAATAATCAAAACTTTATGATTTCTGACTATAAAAAGGCTTTATGTTTGCGCATTCGTTAAATTAAACTTGAATAAAAAAATCATTGGAAATAGATTTAATTTTCTCGCTCGTAATTTGCAAGTTTATTTCCGTGGAGGGACGTCCACTGCAATTTTGAAGTGGAAGTATCTATTCGATGCGGTTTTGTGGGAAATGGTATTTAATGTACAGGACCACAACTTTTATTACTGCAACACGCTGTAATAGTGTTTCGTGCAATAACAATTCGAACTTCGAAACCAACATACTTAAAGGCATTATCTTCAAAAATCTTGTTATTAGAGGGGAGCTAAATTTACATTATTTTAATAACAGTTTTAATTAATTCTCGCTAAGTGCCTAATTTAAATTTTAATCCTTTAAGTGTATAGTGAAAGCTTGGATTTTTAATATAAAGGGCTATTAGTATATTGTAATTATAAATTTGAACGAAGCAGATGGTCATCATGGCTTGTATGGCGTAGCGCTGGAGCAAATGCTTTTGTTTCAAAGTTTTGACGTGTACAGGGTCAGCCACAACCTCGAATTTTCCATTATTAAGTTTCATAAGCACGCGAAGCTAACTCGTGATAACTGTTATGAACTTAAATTATATCTTTAAACCACTGAAGTTTTCAGGCATTTTCTTTATGTTATGGACATACTCGGAAAATTGTTAGTTTAACGACTCTCGGACACATCAACATTTGATCATGTAAGTTTCTCATTTTATGATGATCGTTATTATTATTATTAAACACTTTAAGTGCTTGTTTAACCACAAATTTATTGGCTTATACATTTATTTCTGTTATAAATCAGTTCTTATATTGTTTACATGAAATCCGACCCAATTTGGTAGCTCCAGTCCGTCGAAAAGTTTTTATACGATTACTTTATTACATCTTATCGTCAAATATAGCAAAATAGAGGAATTAGCACAACAGCTAACTAGCCATTAAAGAACCAAGTATTATATTCGTTCGGCCAAAGCAATTCCGAAAGTTTTTATGTTCCAACTTCACCCTTATATCAACTACGAGCAAACGTGGGACGCGCGACATTATAGGAGATTATGTCCTGGTTTTAATTAATAATTTTCAGGAAGCGTTTCTCTTTATTACTATACCTATAGGTAAACTCGCTGAACTTTTACTTCAGTTGGTTTACGATTATAGCTTAGGTAAATTTTGATAAAAACGGAGTAGCGAGCTGACATTTGGTTTAAAGATTATCTCGTAAAAATCCCTCAAGTGTGCATATATAAACAGACTTGATCGTATTAAATTAGATGGTATTAATTAATTCTAAAAGCGCTTCTTGGATTGATTATAAATGAACGACCAAGGTTACGCCATAGATACTTAATTGATCATATTTTGTAAATTACGACATAAACCACATCGACATCCTTACAGGGTGGTGAATTTCGTTTCATAAAGGAAAGCACAGAACGAGCTGAAACCTGTCTTCAGACAGTTTCACCTAACATAGATACTTTATATACATTTCGGGCTACCGTATACGTACGAGGTCTACGATACTTACGATTCCATGTTTCAGTTTATATCATTGCATAGGTACTTACTGAAATCTATACGTTTGTTTATAATATAAATACAACGACAAGTATAGTTGTGTGGATGAACCATTGATTAACGAGATCATAGTATACCGGGTGGTGCCTAGCGCGTCGCAGCATAGGGATTTCAATGGTAATTTCTTTATAGTCAATTACTAGCTCCCCCAATTATTTTAGAGCAAAAGTCTAAATATGTTTTTTTCAGAGAAAAAAATACTGCATCTGTTCACACTATTCATTATAATTTTCCGTTTTTCAAAACCGTAGCAATCGACAAAATAAAAAGGTACATTTTATAATAAATGAGATATGCCTTGGATTTGCCTAAAAAAACAGCGATCACGTTTCATTATTTGCCTTTGACGTTTATTAAATTTAATAATTTATACTAGTTTGCAAATTAGTTAAATAACTGCAAGTGCAATAACGTTCAAAATGTCTGTCAAAACCATCAGGAAAACGACAATACATTCAACGTTTTGGTGGAAGTAGCGGAAAATCCGAATATAAGTTTAAGAACAATTCTTCCTATTTCTTCGATTATGTACTCTGGTTCCGGAAGATGATAAACAAATAGAATCTGATGCAGATGCAGCATTTCATTCTCTAAAAAAACATTACCCCATAAACGCTTTTTCTTGCGTCGCCGTCGGTTAGTTGAAACAGAATTAAATATGAAAATCGTTCGACGTCAAACAACGATAACTTAGATGCGATGCGCTTGTAGTTTGTTATAAAGATTCCAAAGCATCACTGATTTATAAAAATGTAATTTTTTATTTTCTCGATATCTACGGTTTTCAAAAATGGAAAATTATAACTAAAAGTATGAACAGATGCAGTCTTTTTTCCTTTACAAAAAACGTATTTACACTTTTGCTCTAAAATAATTAGGGGGGCTAGTAATTGACTATAAAAAAATTACCATTGAAATCCCTATGCTGCGTTCTGCTAGGCACCACCCTGTATAGGTAAAATAATAAGTTTTCCGTTGCACGTCATTAATTTTCTGACGTCGTCGAACTATTTACAAATCATTGTATCTACTGCTTGCACATTTGACCTACTAAGCATGTATAGTATCAACAATTTTAGAATCGCTTTTACGTGCATGGAATTACCTTTAAATTTCAGCTATAAAGCCACACGTTTTTTTATAGTACCCTACCCAGTACCTACTCATAGTTAATATATCCTTACAATCCTCAAAACTTGAATCAAATAAACATTAACACATGAAAATTATACAAAAATAAACCGACCAGACAACCTATATGGGTTACCAATCTTAGCTCTAAATTCAGTTATCATGAAGTACAAAATATCTACGTGTAGAGGAATGTAACGATTCGAATTACTTACAGGCGATCGATTTTTTAATGTTGGAGCTTTATGTAAGGATTAACACTTTGAAGAACATACTGGAAAGTTAAGAACCGACAGCAATTTCGATAAATTCATTAATTAACCTTTCTACATGGTTTAAAGGCTTCATAATTTACATGTCATACTTGATCATCAAAGTCATCAAAGTATTTTGCAGTAATAAGTCACTTTTATGTAATTATTTTATAATCTTACAGTGTAAATAAATACAAATTAATTAATTTGCAAATTAACAAGAATCTTCTGTGTCACTGTCACTATCTTCCCCTAAATTGGCAGTATCGATAATCGATAATAATTGTGTTATATTATGATAATAATGACAGACGGTTGACTTAACTTTGGAAGCAATTGATTTTGAAACCAATGTAAGAAATTCGTCTGGTTCATTTGTCCGTGATAATCACCACTTGAAGTTTTTGATGCAAATATTAAATTTGCACCAGGGGTGAATCCTTTCCCATTTCCAGCATGCAGAATTATTTGTCTGTAACATATTTTTTGCTATAATTATTGTTACCACTATTAATAATAAACCAACCGCTTTCCATCAGTTTTGATAGTTTTCACACTTCTTCCATTACTATCTTGCCATGAGCGTTGTACAGTGCCATTTTGGAATATCCACGTTTCATCATGTTATTTTTTCCCTCTTAGTATGACGTTTCAATGGCTGTGATGCACAGTTTCAAGAATAAAGATCTTTATTATTTATTATTATCTTTATTATTAAGAAAATCAAATTGGTACAAATCTTTTTCCTTGAAATCTTTGTATTGGCGCAGAAAACGAATTCTTTTACTTGTCCCATGAGGTAGTTCCATTAGACCTCGCCTGGGCTCGTCTTTTTTCCATTTAAATCCAATTTCTTTGAGCGCTGTTGGCAATGATACCAATGAACCATGAAAAATTACTTTTTCACGAAGCTGTTCATGCACAGATGCCAATGTAACATGCACTCCTGTAACTTTGTGCCACTCTCTACCATAATTACTTAGTAGAATAGGTATCTAATGTAAAAATTATGCTTTTGTTACTTCTCTTACTATCTGCAAAGGTAACAACGGGCCTCCATAGTCACGCTCTTGTTCAAACTAGAGAATTAAAGATGCTACCGTTTTTATAGAAGTGCTATCCAAATTCTTCGTCATCGTAATAAATAACGCTTCACAGTAGGACAAAAAGTTGTTCTGAAAAGAACAGTTTGGTTTGTGGAATTGAGAAGCTTGATAAAAAGGCAAGAAACTACGATAAACTAGACGATTCGAAGCACACACGAGGTGACAGATAGCAACATAACCTGAAATGCATAGTGCAGAGTCGCGCCAACGTCGCATTTCTGTGCCAACTGTATAATTTAAAATAAACTGTGTTTAACTTATAACAACACATCCCATTTCAATATTTAGGTTGGTACGTGAAATTATTCCAGTAATGACGTGAAACGGAAAACTTGTTAATTTACCTATAGTAGAATTTTCCTTAGTTTGCGCGCACGTCATCGGTGTATTATGACGTCATCACTAAGTATGGTTACATAGCATCATGGAATCAATGGAAGAGAATACGTACAGACAGTGCTGCAGTGTGAATAGGATACCCATTATATCAACGATCATTTACTAAAAACTTTCGGTAGTTATTTGTCGCGATCTTTTACTAACCGCTATTAGGAATGCGATACATACTTACACTTTTCAATAAAAGCTTGATGATCCATTTAAACAGATTGGGTCGGTAGCGGAGATTGTTCGTCTTTGATTTAAGCTGAATTTAGGCCATTATTAGATAAACATGCGAAATGATTACTTTTATTTAAATTGATAAGACACTGAAAGATGATAAAGTTTAAGACATTCTTTTGGTCTAGATAAAACAGTAATAGATACCATTTTGTTTATGCGATAAGACAAGTGTTAAGAGGTTTACAAAAAATATTGCACCTTTAGAAGGAAATGTGCAATGGTCAAATTCAGTCAAATTCATTGATTGAAGGTCGACCTACCTCTTTTATATTAATTAATTGCACTTAAGAATTTGAATTTGAATTTGTAGTGGGTAAATTTAATATAGGCAGTAGTGGAGAAAGATAGGGTTTTATTTTAGATTTAATGTCCTTGTCACTTCTTTTAAATTTTGTCACCTGTGTTTACGAGCCCAGTAATTTTAGGGTCTTGGTGTAATTTAGCAAGCCATGAAAATAAATGCAATATATTTTGTTTGTTAATTTAGTTTTTGTGACCTTCTGAAGTCATTCTCAGTGACGTGACAGTGGGGCGACAGTCTTATTTATTTGTTTAAGTGTTAGCCCTGACATTTTAGTATTTTATATTTTTGTGTGGGTCATGCTGGGAGACCTTTTACCTTTTTCCGTAAAAAATGTAGGCCCTTCGGTGGAAGGCTGCAATCGATTTCATCAACATTCTGGGTAATAAGGGAGCTTCGAAAACAGAAGAAATCAAGACCCACCTCCTTTCTCAAACAGCCGAATCAGCATTGCAATCCAAATAAGGTATGCAAACGTTAAGCGGCTAAGGACACTAAGCCTTCAACCAATTCCATGGAAGAACTTGATGTAGTTTGTATTTATCTGAACATATTAACTTTAATCCACTATAAAATTTTGGTGGAATGTTCATTTTAATAAACTCAATTTGATAATCGCTTATTAAAAAGAAGTAGTCCCTTCTGTCGGCACTGATCAAGTGCCACTTTCCAATCTTTTTAAAATTGTGTAAATTAATACATTAAACACTTTAGTTTTTCAATTCTTGACGTAGCTTTTGAGTGGATAACTTTATATTCCACTACGTGGCCTGAAAGTTACACGCCAATTCCATTACATATTTGTTCAGATGGCGAAATGAAATACTGTTTCCATGAAAAAAGTTATTGTTATAATGTTATTTCTTAAACTGTGGTGGCTATGAAAATTATTTCTACGCTCTCTTTTTGAGGTCTCTTCAAACAAAACATCGACATTTCACACATTGTGCTCCGTTTTCTGTATTGTAGAAGCCACTTACCAGCTGACAAGGCGTTACATCAAAGTTAAAAATGTCGCATTTAAGGAAAGTACGGATGAGTACTTTTAAATTGACATATGCTTACATACACAGTTCATAATAAATGAACATGTGGCTTGTACTTGAAACATCACTCCCTATGTAAATTCACCAAAATCAACAATCCACTGAACAAAAACGCCTGAGTTTATGCAACTAATGTATCACGAGCTTTTCCCAATAAACAGCAGGGAAGCTTTATGGTTGCATAGTGTAAGACTATTCTTACACTATGATGGCTGTTAGTGTTGACTAAGCGGGTCTATTTTTTGTAAATGAACAGTTAGTTTATTTTGTCCTTTAGAGACTCTTTGTGAATAGATTTTTCTCGTTAAAATATTGGTAACATACGCGTAACTGATACCATCAGTTTCACTCGTTTTGTTGTAAAATGTAGCTCGTTAGTACCTACAGTAATTTCTTTACATTTTAATTTGAAATGTCCATTACAAATGCTACGTACAGAGTATCACATGTAAACCCCAGCCTGAAATAGTACAAAGGTGTAGTTTCTAGTTTTCTACTACGCCGCAGGTCGTAATGGCTTTATGTCGCAAAACGTATTTCGTTTTTTCCTTTTATGTTTCTTTTGTTACTATTGCTACACAGACAGCGTCTACAGACACATACCTGTTTACAATAGTCACCTAAAATTAGTCCTGCGTTGCTATGCAATAACAAAAGCTGAATGTTATGTAGATTCATACCAACAGTCTGGAAAAACGCATGTACTCAAGTGTCTTATTTATCATAGGCATTCTGTCATTAGTTACCTATTGACACTCTTTATTTCTGGGAGAACAATTTCGCAAAACTCCATTATAGCTAATACACAAAAAGTAACAGTGCAAACATTTCGGTCAGATTGTAATCGTTTTTAAGTGCAGTTCCAAATTTGAAGGTTTCCGAAAAGAATATGCAATCTACAGTTGCGTCAAGAAAATTAATCGGGATTACGCTTTGCCAGCAGGTGCTACCGTGAAAAGATCATTGTATTGGATACTGATCTGTTCCATTCCTATTGAACGAAAAGTTTTGTTTCTCTTTTAATAGTCCTAACAATCTTGTCGTGAATGGTTTGCGATATTTAGGCACACTTATCAAAGACACACAAAAACACTCACTAGCATCTTGAAACTTCACTTTGTCTTTTAAATCTGGACTCAATAACTTAAACAAGATGAAAAAGATTCTTGGCGTCTGCTGTGACGGTGGAAGCTTTAACTTTCACGAACTGCTTTGTTGACTTCTACTCAGTCTAACATTTTCTTCTGTATACGGACAAACCAATTATAAAAAAACTTTCCACAAACTTCATTTGAGGATAATTTAAATCTTTTATTAAGACTGCTTTGCCTGTTTTACACACCCTATTTCGAAACTGACGATCTGCGACTTCAAAACAATTAAAAGTCACACGCCCGTAACTTAGGGTAAACAACCCCAACCCCAATTTTACCTTGTCTCACGTATTTAAGGGAAAACCACTTCCATTATAGAATAATCTCCTCTTTCTTGGGTATGTACCAAAAATGCATTACACGATACCAATCCTAACTTCTATGTCTTTATTTGGGTTTGTATTAATTTAAATTAAATCACTCTTGGCGTGCATCTCGCATTTATTACGAGCGACCCAGTTCGTTCATGATTTTGGACTTTCTGTCCGTCAGTCCGTCCATCCGTGCGAACGGTTTCGAATTATTATGGTAGCCCTCGCGAAGAGCTTCGCCTGGTGAACGGTAAATAGGTATACTCATCTACAACCGTTTGGACATACCCAGCACCACCCTTTGATTTTATCGGCATTGCGGTAAGCATATATGCAATATTCACACTTCACAGTTGCCTTACCATTTTGATTTAGACTAGACCTGTACAAATTGATTGCAACTTTTGCATTGAATTAAAGTTCAAGTGCCTCAATCGTCTACGGTACCAGGTAAAGTACTGTGAACTTTACATTACAGCACTTACATCTAAATTTAAAACACAATCTAAAATTCTAAACGATAGAAGCCAATAACTCAAGTTCTTGTTCTTAAAATCTCTGATTTACTCACCTTCGCATATTCCTTTCGCAAGAAAAAGGTTTTCGCCCTAATACGCATTTTCCAAGCATATAGATATAGCTAATACTATTTTTTTTCCATGAAGTTCTCCATTATCTGGTTCTGCTTTATTTATTTATTTATTTTATTTTTATTTATTTGCCTTTATTTTTGAGTGGGCGGGGTTTCAGCCAAGGCTGCTCTACCAACCCAACCCACTATACATTTACAAATATCCCTTTATGACTAAAGAATGTATAATATTCGTGGTTCTTTATTATACATATATTAGTCATAGCTAATACTACCCGAAAGGCTATAGAGACACAAGAAGAAACTTTTTATGGTTAAAGCGTGCATGTGCGTATTTGAGTTTCGACATGGGCGCTACGTTTATTTTTTAAGAACCAGTTATAGTTAAAATTTCCAAAAAATATCTCCATAAAGCTCAATTTAGACGTTGCATTTTTTATAGTAAAATTTTGATTTTGTGTAGAAGAGGTTACTGCGGTACATGGCCGGATCCTCTGAGTAAAAATAATACTGGACGTCGATCCCTTTGTACACCTTGAAATGTGTTTTTCAGCCGGTAATGTAATTCTTCCTACCTGAATTTATTATCTGGAAAATTATTGACTTAAATTGATAGGGGATGTTATTTAATTCGACATATTCTTCTGTCCATTAATTGATGTCGCTTTTCACATTATGCAATGGTCAAACAGAAGGGGTTTACATTCTTCCATATGTATTTGTTTTGTCCGTGATCCAAGATGTTCGACGTGCTATATATAAAAATGTTAAATAGCATCATGTGCTCTTTTTGAGTCAAAATTAAAATGGTAAAATCAAAATTTGAGAATATTCGCTCGCTCAATCCGATACCTATTTTACCTGACCCCGTACATTTATTTTCAAAACGGTAGATTATTCAACATTCATTATTAACAAACTGAAATTGATAATTTTTTTTCTAATTTTGACATTTAAAGTGACACTTTTTAACACTCGTTGACGTTGTCAAATGCCTTACTTTTCATAACCAATTGTGAAAAGTAAAATATTTCGCAACTGGTGATGAAAAGTAAATTTCACCATTAGTTGCAAAAAATACAAGAATAAAATTTGTGATATAAATTTGATTTCAGTTTTCTTATACAGTAAACAAAACTTAAATTTAACGTAAATTCCGTCTCAAATGGTTACGGTAGCGTGTCATTTAAACTAAACTACTTGTATTCCGAAAAACTAATTATAAATATTAATAACACAATTGGAACAATGGGTAATATTGACTCCATCTGACACCGTAGTTTTCTGGGTAGTATTAATTTGCGTCTTTTCTATCGAAGTCTCTCCAAGAATGTTAGTTGCAATCTTCTGTTTATTAATTATGGAATTCTCCACATAGCCTTCAGCGACTGTATTCGACTTCCACCCCCCATGTTGCTTTATTCTCAACAAATCGGCCCCAGAATCAGCAAGGAGAGTGGTCGATAACCGCCGAAAGCAATGACCGGTGTACAAACAGGGATTTGGCAACTTTAAAAACTGGGCTATCATTTTCGGCAAATTTCCGAAAGTATTCATACCCACAGGTTGAACTCCACATTTCCCATTTGGATATTTCACGAAAAATCTGTCATGCTTTACATTTGAAGGTCTTAGCAGCACGTACTTCTTTATCATTTCAATGCAATTTATACCATCAAAAGCACTAGTGGTTATAGCAAATTCTCGAAATACTTTTGTCTTTGTGTTGGGAATGGTCACTTGAACGAACTGCTCCTGAAATACTACATTTTGTACGTGAGGAAAGGTTAGTTCACTTTTTCGAGAATGGCAATTGTGAAACTTGACACTAAACATAAATTGCTTCCATAGTAACGAAGTGTCAAACACACACCCACACTCACTTGATGATTTAGAAATAATTATTGGATGGACATTTTTAACTTCATTTAAAAAGGATCATATTCAAAAATAAATAATAAAATAATAAATAAAAAATATTGTGTGAAACACGTTGGGAACCACTATTATTCGTGAAATCAGCTCATTACGAAAAATCATGCTTTTCCCAACTGGTTGCACAAAAAACTATTATTTTCTCCCGTAACTTTTAAGCGAACGAATATTTTCAAATTTTCATTTTACCATTTTAATCTGGAATCAAAAAGAGCGCATGACACCTATATTACTTTTTTGATAGCACTAGCAATTACGGATATACCTACTCTGCAAGTGTCGAAAACGTGGCAACCCGCAACTCTGTATACATTCCATTGCTGTAGTACTTTTATATATACCCACATTTGTTAATTTAGGCCGTTTATAGGAATGAAATTCGCTGATTTTATATAAATGCTCCTGGTTGCGTAGAATAAGGTTTTCGTAACTGATTTTTGAAAATACACCAGTGTGGCCCTTTCATGTAATGGATGAGTAGAGGTTCCCTTATTTTCGCAACAATTTCGTATCCGTACAACCACCAAAATCGAACAAAGAGATTCAGTGTACTAATTCGGCCAATTTTAAATCGTATTTGGTTCGTTCAAATAACTACATATCAGGTAGCGCAATACAAATAATGCATATTTCACTGTACTAGGTTCGGTAAATAATTAAAACAAACACAGAAATCGATGTTGAGGCTTAACAGTTCAGCTATCGAATTAGCACTAATGCCATAGAAATCTTTAATGTACTTCAAATGAACAGGTGCAACAAGGCGGATTTAATGAATAATAAATTTCGTAATGGCAGCGACGATTCATCAATACGAATTCGGGAGAATAATTATAGAGAAGTTCATTTTAATTACAAATGCTCTATTTGTGACCATTACCAATTCGAATTATAAATTGCTTTACCCTTCATTCAATAGCCACTTTTCTGTGCTAAACATTAAATTTGACTTTGATGTCCTCGGATATATCCAATATCGAGCATACACACACAGCACGTTTAAAATTCAAAAACATTAACTTACAAACGTGTAAAGCGAAATGCCGACAATACTTTTTTTATTTCTCGCTTCATTTACCTTTTTCACATCCGGTACCAACATTATTGTCTTCATTAGTTTCCATTTATTTCTGTCAAAAAAAACAATGACAATACGTAAAAAAAACAGCAAAACGTACCTACTTGCTGCAATACGTGGTAATGCATTGATGCTGACAACGAGATGAGTGCTCTCTATTATTAACGTCGCTAATGGTAGACTAATCCTTTTAACATACTTTCTTGCTATATCAGGGGCTACCATGTGCAATTGTTGAAATTATTCGGATTACTAAAGTGCCAACTGCGAAAATCTCATTTTTGCTGGAAAATGGTTTTATAAAATTTAAAAGCTTATACCAGTGGAATTGCCATAATTATTAGTTATGGTGTCTGGAGTGAGTTTGATAATTTAATTTTATGTACCTTTTATGTTAGCATTAAGTTAAGTTTAGCATTTAGCATTTACTAGTGCATATATTTTAAGTTTGATATATACAGTGGCGCATCTTTCGAGCGTAAATGCAGACCAATAATTACGGTGCGATGTGTATGAGACCATATTTTGACATTTTAGTGTATATTTGTTTGTACATACAACATACTTACTCATTTTCGGAAACTTATCCGCGGAACGAACGACTACAATGTAGTTATACTTTAATTTATTTTATCCCCTACTTTAAATGGCTAGCTATTGTCTTTGGTTTTAAGAAAACAGGAAAATAACACATAATCTTTATTTATTGGTTTTAGGAAACGATTGTTATTATCTTATGATTTGTAAGCGCTGAAAGAAAATACAAGTACTAAATAGACAATTGCGGGTATTTTTATATAAACATAAAAAAGGGCTTCTTTTACTATACTCACGTGTGCGAAATGGTCAAATTGGTTAAAGGACCTATCAAAAATCAGGTGCCGGTTATAATATTGAACGGATGAACGATAAACGTTAATGGTTTCGGTTATTCAGGTTCGGACGGAAGTTTAGGTTGAGAGGATAAGTCTCGGATCCCCTAAACTAGAAAAAGAAAAGGTCAACGTGTTTGATTCAACCGACACCCCGAGAGATACCGGCGGCGGCGGGCTGCTCAGGGTTTCCTGACCCTCTTCAGCCAGCGAACGGGAATGTAAGGATGGGAACTGAAGGAACAGGTGCTGAAAGGGAAGAGTACTGCTCCAGCATTCGTCTCGTAGATTTCAACTTACTACTATTATAGCATTATGCGAAGCTATACGTCCGCCTGTGGAAAATTCTTTGACAAAACCCCGGACAGAGCAGCCGGCAGCAGGATTCGAACCCATAACCTCTAGAATAGCAGACGGCAACGCAACCACTGCGCCATCGGCTTCGGTTCAAAACTGGAACTCGCCCTTCTTTGTAGAGGCCTTATCTCGTTGGGGATATCTTCTAGAACTGAGAGTAGGAATCCCTACGCATTAATGTGTCATTACCGAAATGGTAATAGAAAAAGCATGAACAAATAGGCCACGAGTACCTAAATCATTTTCGTTTATCTGCGCTAATAAGAAAGTTACCCAACCCATTTAATCCCATCGAAATTGGACCACGTACAATGTGTACCCAGTTGAATTGAAGAAGAGCATAAAAAACGGTTCCACCACTTCCACCATAAAGTAATCTTCTTTATGAATTTTCACATGTGCCGTCAACCACAATTAGACCTGAATAATGATGCATTCGTAAACACCTACATCTTCTTATCTGAACCACATGTGCATTCATTAAATTTCGCCTAACAATAAAACTTTTTATCGCGAACGACCAGATACAACTTTTTATAAATATCGCAAATTCAACCAGATGTGTCTTACTTCTAGCGTCTTATCTACATTGAATAATTGACAATAGCAATAAATATATAACGAAAAATTACGCATCTAACAAATTTGTAACAGGAAAAATAAATACAATTCAAACGAAACGATCACACTTTGTGTTTATTCGTAAAACATCCACCAGATTTACACCTAAATATTGAAATTATTTCGGCATACAAGGTGGCCCAACATTATTGGTATGTTAAAGCCAATATAAAGTCTGCGTGACGTAGTTTACACAACAATACAATAGATTTGCTTATCGCAAAGCCACTAATTCCGAAACAAAACCATGCTTTGAGATAAAACACACATAATTTTTATTCAACTCGGTATCCTTCAACCTCCTCACACAATTGATCTGCACAAATTCGAGGGCGACTCTACGTTTTCGGTTTTTTTATTTTTGGAGATATGGACCTGCACGTTTTATTTTACACCTTGCCACAACTCCTCATTCTAAAAAAACATGTACCTATCACTGTTCAGTTTATTTACCTTCAAAATGGCAATAAAGCAACATTGCTTTTCCATTGTTATTTCCGTAATGGCAATAGAAATGTAAAGTTTCACACTAAACACGATGTTGATTACGATACCGTCACATTGATTTGAGCATCGCTGTAATTTAAAGATACTTGTTACGTTCTTTTTCTTACTAATTTCGATTTTTCTTTAAATTCTTACGCCATCTAGGTATTTCATTTGTAAGCCCCTTTAGTTAAAATGTAGGTGATTCCTGTAGTAGACTTATTACCATAGCTTTTTATTTTCGCCGCTGGAGGCCATCATGTGTTATAGGTTTCTTTTATAATTATTATTCTTTGTTTCGCCGCCGCTTGTAGACTTTTTCGATTCTTCTAATTCCATCCCTTCTTTAATTTCATCTTGTGGACAAGCTGTACCCGTTCCTTTTCATAGACGATCTGGTCTTCACAGTGGCTCCGTGCAAATTTTTTTCGATACACCATTACTCTTTACTTGACTTATGTCTACCTGAATAAGGGCTTATGATTTTGGCTATCACTATATTTCTTTGGAGTGTCTCTCCATTTCTAATGTGCTGGCGAATGGCATAACGCTATGCGGATTTGTATTTGCAAGTACTATTCGATCAAAAATTTATTTATTTACTTATTTTATTATTTATTTATTTATTTACATTTTCAATTAATTAGATTACATTGCTGTTAGTTATGTGTGCATCGTAAAGTAGTTTTTCGTGAGTTAACGTCACGTTCATGCTTTGATTCACCGATTTGTACGGATGGTCAAGTCAAAATTTTGCTTTTGTTTAATTAACATAACTTGAATTATTGATTCTTATTGAGTATTAAGTACGGTTTTAGTAGACATGCTTAGTGTCAGACGCTATATCGCAATATTTATGTGCCGCGCTATGCACTACTCCTCAAGTAAGTGCCGTCTGACCATAGCAGAAAGGAAAAAATTTTGAAAAGTTGGATACATTTAAGGATAACTTAATGTGTTCTAGCCAAAGGTTTACAGCATCAAACCCTTTTTGTAGCTCTTGACAGTCGCCTAGATTGGAGAGGGTTTTAAATAACTATATATCATTTGGCAATTGAAGATACGCCTTAATACGAGAATATGTCGTAGTGTATGTGTGAACATGAACATAAATTGGCCATTTCAGCCCTCTCATACCAGTTCGCGTTTCCGTAGCCAATTGGTGTTGGGTACTGCCACTTATCCGTTCGTTCGTTGTAAACCGAAAGTCCTCGTCGGTTGACGAAAATGATTCGACTTATAACTATCCGACTTCACGCCTAGCGGACAATGTAAACTGACTCAAAAAATAGGGAGTCGGTGACGTCGCCGAGGTAGAATCGAGCCGTTGATATTAGCTTAGGACCGTCGTCTACCCGCACTTCCACTTAGGAAGGTTTCACGAAAACATATGCAGCCTACGGGAAAACGTTACAATTCCTGAATTATCGAATTTCTTTGTCGTATAGTTATAGTTCTTTAGACAATCTACGTTACGTGCCGATTTTAATTAAATGCGGAATAATTCAAATTCGCCGAATAAATACAGGATGCTTAAATTGCGGACAATGAAATGAATCCCATACTAATGACTATATTAAGTAAACTGCGTACCTAGAAATTATCTTGAATGGTACTAGAAACTGCAAATACGAAGGAGTATACGTACAATACTGCTCTACTTCTCTATTTGTATAATAATAAATATTAAGGTACAGGATTCTAGCCCTTACCGAATATTGATAGAATAACTAATAAAATTCAAAAGTGATTTAAAAGAAGAGAGCATAATCCTTAGCGAAAACTGCAAAGTAATTCTTTGCACGAAGGAGCTTTACTTGGAAGCTTTTGTAGTGCGTCACTCGAATTCATCTTTAAGCTCACGTCCGGTGTGGCAAAACTTCGCAGCTACATCTCCGAATTTATCATTTTGTTGAAGCAAGGGTGGATTGTGGTTAGAATTCAAACTAACTGCCACGCATCAATTAATGCTATTACAAACTACTTAAGATGCACTAGCTTGTACTCGACAATTAACTTTGCAGCGTTTAATCTGGAAGAAGTTTTTGTTGAACTATTTGCGATGCGAGATTTGTGTTCAATAAATTTATAAATTTTAATAACTCTGTGTGCGCATTTGGTTTAAAGAGTTTCAACGCGTCTACAGGAACGAAGTACCTATAGTGAAATTAGAATTGAAATTCAAATTGCTCCGCAATGAAATTAAAATCATAACGAGAGAAAGCAAAATAGGCCTTGTTGGTTATTGAGATGAGCAAAATAAACGTTTGTAAGTAATTTGAATAAAAAAGAGCTCGTTGGCGCTGTGCGCTCTTATTTGCATATTCAAATGTTGTGGCGTCCGCAATTACGTCATAATTGAAATGGTACAGAAGAGACAGGCCTTTGCAATTGCGGTTAGTTAACTCACGATCATAGATAGCTGTAGCAAGTTACAAGTTTCGAAGTAATTCAGCTTTGAAGAACGCTTTAGCGCTGAATTTAGTTTGCTGTTAGGTACTAACAGTAAAACTTCGACCTAGTTTTATGTTCAGCCATATTTCCAAGTTCTGCATTAATGAGATCCTTAAGTTGAGTGAATATATCAATTTCTACAAGGCGCGGTGCATCTCCTGTTGATCTTTGGAAATTGTATAATATTAGCCGTAAAGTAAACAGAATAATATTACATGTGTATATCACGCGCTAGTTCACCTTTCAATTATTCATTTTACACGTACATTCTCTCGACAGAGCTTTGTTTAAATACCGAAACGTTACTATGTTCTTCCACTTTATTAGCCGTGTGCTAATTTTACATTTAGATATAGAGCCTTTAATAGAGTCATCAAATTATTTCACTCATTTACTGTGACTATTAGGTATGTCTAAAATTTGCGATTTGAATTCAATCCTTGTTCAGTACACCATATCTGAAATTTGAAATCGACCTCAAATCCTTTTGAAAGAAATAATCAAAAAATATTTTTTCTCCAACCACCTGAATAAGACGCTATATTGTGACAGTGTTCGGTACCTAAAATTGACGTTTTGCGGATTAATCGCTTTCACCATGGCAACTGTACAAAAAGTGGATACTTTTGGTCCTAGTACCAAAAAGAAATTGACCTTGAAAGTTGGCCAATTAAAAAATTACAATCACGGAGATGTCACATTGACATCGTTTTACATTGCAGGTTGTAAGATATTTCTATACATACAAATCAAATATTTTTGCATATTCAATGCAAATAATGATGTTACCTATACGTATGTCTACATACATGTATTAAAAATGATTTACGCTCGCTATTTTTATTTAAACCATGTGTAACGTAATTTACATATTCCGTGAACGTAATTTTAATACGTACACAACCCGCCGTCGCGCGTAACGCCATCTACTTCAGACCCATTGCACTATTATCTGTCATTTTGAATTCAAAATTTGAAAAAGTTAATTGCAATTAATTTTAATTAAAACACTGTATGGTAAGTTTTTTATTTCAATACAAAATATAACAATATTAATTGTCTATACAATAGAAATGACTGAAACTGATAGGGACATCGATTGCACTCCGCCAGAGATTTTAGAAACGGCAGAACATGCTACCTCAAGATTTGCTCCCTACAAAGTCGCGAGAGGTGAGAAGTAAGAAGTAAGAACGAATAGGTTATAAGTTAACCTAAAAACTAGAGTGGCATGACACGTGAGGACAAGAAAGCAGAAGTTCTTATACTAGTAGTGAAACTGTGACTGAATCTAAATTCGAATATAATTTGAAGTAAAGGGGGTTGGAGAAAAAATTTTATGTTTTATTCGTACAAAAAATGCGTTTTCGGGACTCGGAAGGTTGCTGGACTCCGCTAACGCGTCGTCCAGCAACTATCTTCCTCGTCCCGAAAACTGACATTTTTTGTACTAATGAAACAAATAACTATTTTGTACTCTGGTAATCAGTTACAGCAATTTAATAAGATTCTCGTGGAAGTCCATTGGATGCGAATTTAAGAAGCTTTTCGCTCGATTGGTATATGCAGATGGAATCATAAAGTAAGAAGAGGTCACCGGGGTGGAAGTTGACCTTCAGAACCGGCGCATACCCCCAACATTAATGATTCAACCAGAGTTGAAGAACCAGACATCTCTTTTTAGCTGCGATTTCCTAGAAGACGGTAAAGTTGTGCTAAACGTAGCCATGAAATGCTGCTGATGATTTAATGTCACCTTTCAGTACTTCGACGAGGAAGAGGTATCTAAAAGGACAGTGACGTACCTGAAGTGAATTTTCAGCCAGGAAGGTGCCCAAATCTGGAATCCAGTCAACGATAATCTCTTGAATCTTTGCTAAGGGAACACGAAGAAATCTTTCGATCGTCGTCACATTGCCATGCCACCGTATTCTCTAAGTGTAGCCAAGAAAGAGTTCCTACGCAAGGAATAAGGCGATCTAGGTGTTATAGAAGAGTGCGAGTTCGCGTGGGCCAGACCCGTCCTGTTGATCCCAAAGAAGGGACGGAACTTTCCATCTGTGTCTCGACTACCACTGCTTAAACGCTGTCACATCGCCGACACGTATCTCACGCGTTTAGACGAACTATTACAATTTTCTAAGTGCACCTCATACACGGCCACAAGAGACTTACATACAATCAGGGTACTGGCAGGTGCCGGTTGCCAGCGAGGACCGAGATAAGACGTGTTTTACGGAACTTTTCGATTTTCGAGAATGCCTTTGGGACTGCGGAATGCCCCCCGACGTTTGTACGTTTGATGGGACCGGTTTTGTGCGGGATTGGGCGATCCCGGAGTATTGGTGTACTTGGACGATATTCCCGTCGTTTCGGAATCATTTCAACAACAATTAGACAATCTTCGTGTCGTGTTAGCCAGACTGCAGATGTTCAACCTACGCGCGCGGAGAGAAAAGTGCGCGTTCGGTCGAGACTCCATTAAGTACCTAGGCCATGTAATCACACTCAGTGGTGTGAAAATGGATCGTAAAATTTACCCACCATTCAAAACTTGTCGTGTCCGTACGATAAACAAGATACGAAGAATCGCATACGATTTTCAGTAGTGGAATTTTTTGCCACTCAGCTCGAATTGTGAAACCACACTTTTAATTCGGCTCATATTCAATAGCACTGACCCTTGAACTCATCGAAATTGGCGAAGGTTGGACGTCGCTCTCTTTAGATCGTACCTAGAGGACGCCGATGTAACTATCGCGACTTACCACCAACCTTTGCATTGACTTTTCTCTGTGAATTATTACAGTAACAAGTGTGTGGGAGTTTTGAACGTAGGAAGTAGGAAAAAATCTAATGGAGTTAAATCTGGAGAACGATTATCGTAAAATTGTTCCAAATACAGTAGTGTAGCATTTACAATGTGTGCAGCAACTCCAGACCGAAGATGCTACTTCAAGACATTCCAAATCCAATTCCAACTTTTAAAGAATGCAAACCAGTCTAATAATGTTCAACATGATGGTGCACCACCAGATGGATATGAATTTTGTCGTACCAGTATTAGTTATATTACTTCCAAACAGCTCGCTTAACCACAATGTGTAGAAGATCTTAGATGGCAATCGGAGAAGCAACGTTTAATTACTAGAGACAGGAATACGAATGCAAAAAGTGGGATAATACAAAAATCTAAAGATTTGCACTGCTTACCTTATTATGACGAATACATCGTACAGATTTGTACCATCTTAATACCTATAATTGTAATTATGAACAATTAACTTTACGGGATCTGCAAATTACATGCAAGGTATGATAAATTATAAGAAAAGGCGAGAGACAACTAAATCCCATTTACTAGATTGTTAATCTAAACTTAATACCGAATGATGGAAAATGATGTAAGTAATGATGAAGGAAAAAACATTAAAAACTTTAACTGCCGCCAATCATTTCTGATCATCAATTGGTGTTAATTAAAAGCTTTGTATGTTCAGGTGTCGCTTCAATATATCTTTTGCCTTTTTAGGTAGCATTGTGAGATTAGCAAACTATGTCATAGAGTTTATTTTTTTATTTGCCAACGTAAATTTTCATATCGCAGATCACGGAAACACTGAACTCGGTAGAAGCTAAAACCAAAGCATGGATTCATAGCTACAAAATTACTGGACACTGGATATTTACAACTCTTTGATCTATGACCAAATCGTAAGCAAGTGAAACAAAGCTTCGTCTCTTTAAGCTTCTGTGTTTTTCTTCTATGTCAAAAACGTATGTGCTACATATTCGTCTTTTCACTTGCAAACCGCAGGTACTGATACAAAATAGAACTGTTGAATCACGTAGGTAGTTTAGTTTTTATTTCTCCAAAATTATACTTCTTTTGTGTCATTTAAAATATAAATTGCTTCATAGCATCCTTTTTATTTAAACTCATCATACTCGAATGTCAGCATCATTCCACTCTTCAGCACTTTAAATATGTAGAACTATCACAGCATGTAACTTGAAAGGCGGGCACTGTTTCAGATGGAAATTTTGTACAATGCTATCAAACCCGCATTGAGCTCCTGAAAATATTACAATTCTCCCACATCCACAAAGTATTGCTTTAGATTGATAACAAATGTTCCACTATCAGATTTTATTCTATTTAGCGAGAGATTTTATTTCTCCCCGAACATCGTTTATCATTGCCATCTGTTAGAGATATAAGGGAAGGAAGACAAAAATAGGTCAGCAGGACAACGAACGACGCAAATGCGTGGATCGTTATTCGTTCTCATTTTGACCATCTCTTCTAATGAATTATGCCTCGTGGAGATGAAATATCGAAAAATTTGTCGTCGGCTTTTTGTGAACTAACCCAAAGCAATATCTTCTAAGTAAATGGGGGGAATATCGTGTATTTCATTTCGGTACGTACCCTAACTTTAGCGTGTAATTTTAGCTTTCCATTAACGTTTTGTTTCAATTATTTAGGGTTTACGTAAAGGGAAATTGCGATGTAAAGTACAATGAGCTGTCAAAATTATGATATGCGAATCAATATTCTTTATAGACATTCGACACTGTCAATAATAAATAGAAGAGGATTTCACCCTACAAAAAGTTCTGAAATGTTCTTTAATATTGCTAAGTAGTAACTTTATCACCCCCATCACATTGTTTCATGTGTACAGAAGGATCGCTGACAATCATTGCATTGTAAATGTTAATTGTGTCAGTGGTAAATCACATAAAAAACCTCCGAGACAAGTGGTATACCTAATGAAAATTAAATGTTATCGTACAAAATTATTATCATCCATCGGATTCTTATGATTAACGTTATTATATTCAATTTAGTTCAGCATATGCCGATTCCTCTAATGCACTAATATTACAGAAAAACAAGGGAAATTGCTACACCTACCCTTGTCAATAACACCGTGAGCATTTCGATCAAAAAAGCACCTGCCAGAATTTAAATATAAGCAGAAATATTTTTTATTGTATCAAAACCGACGCAGTATTTGCGCAGTCACTATACATTTCATTTTACTTTGACTTCAAAAAAAAAGGATAAACAAAGGGGAATTGTAAATAGCTGTTACCGACCTACACTGAAATAAAAAAAAGAGCTTTCACCGGTTAAAATGGAAGAAAAAATAATATATGTAGTATAATTTAATTCGATAAATTAAATAAGTATTAATACGGAGCAAATATTTGAAGAGGAGTGCTTAGCGAAACCCTAACGCAAGGCACTAGCATTCTAGAAATGAAAATGTGGAGTAAAAACACGAGAAAGGATTTCGATTCCGTAGAACAAACATTGGAAGGGAATGATGTGTCGAATAGAGATTGAAAAGACATTTAGAATTTACATAAATTTTGCGGGGCGCTCTGTATCCAAATTTACATTTATTCGCTGTCTCCCGGCTATTCTATTCACATGCGGCGATATTTTTATTTTAAAGTAAAATATTTCTCCAGAGGGAGAGTGAGTTGTAATGCTATAACTACATGCCGAGATATACTTTTTTTATTCGTCCTCTTTTGTAAAAGTTACTAGGGTGGAATGACAACAAAATTAATCACCACACTTATTTTACACTCGACGTTTTAATGCTTTAATTTCAAGTACAATAACGTCAAGCATTATTTAAATTTAGAGCTCTACATGAAAAAAGCGGGTTTTGTGGGATAAGATCATCTAGCTTTATTATGGGGGTAACGACCAACTTAAAATAAAAGCGCGCACTGATTGATCCGTTGGAAGGGTAATGTGCATGGACATCGATCACTTTAAATAGTTCGCAATTTTGCATTTACATAGTTAAAACCTTTACACTGACATATCTCCAATTTCAGCGAAAGTTGTCCGTCTATTCGTCGCAGCTTTAAGTTTCAAATGCTTCTTTTGAGAATGGGAGTCACTTTTCTCCCAACTGTTTTTGTTATTCATGGAAAAGTACGGAAGAAAGTCGGGAGAGAATATGGTAAATAGTAATGAATTTCAATGTACATTGTCGTGATGGAGTGGAATGCAATGATTTTTGTTAGGTACCTAGTTTTTCGCAATTCTTTTACCACTTCAGGAGCGTTTTAATTGTTGGTTCTGATAATGATAAGCTCCAAAAGGTTTGAACGTGAATCTCGAGTGAGATAAAATAAACTAGCCTTACTGAAACTCCAAAACATGAATCAAACTGAATAATTTCAATGATTCTAATGCCATGAAAGGTTGCAATTCTCCTTTCTGTTCAATCACTCTTTATAAGAATGTGTTACGGCGGTCCCATCTTTGGTAAAACCGCAAACTTAAACCATTTTTATTAAACCTGCTATGAATTGTTCTCTTATCGCATCCATTAACTCTCATCACACATGTAGCTTCATATAAAACTAGTAGATATAAAAATAATACTAATAATAATTTTCAAAAATAAGAAATTTATCAAAAGAAACACTTGCAAGTTTCATACAACTTAAACCTCCTAATCTTAAAGCTTAATTCCCATATGCTGTCAAAATACGAGCCTCCCAAAATAACCTGGACCAACGTACCTCGGCTGCCGGAGAAAATACTCCGGGGTGAAACTGTCAAAATTAGTCGGAAAAATGTTCACTCGAACACGGTATATATTAAAAAAGTTCCCGCACAAAATCAACTTCCGAAATTCCACACCACGACACCCTGGGGTCAACGACACCCCGACTGCCAAAAAACCGCTCACGGAAATTGAGGTAGGTCATTTATATACAGGAGAAAAAGTATCGGACTAAGGTTGCTGCCTTGGGGGGGGGGGGCCCTGTAGTTGTAGTACCTATATTCTGTGGATATCGCGTTATTGTATCTAACACGATAATTCCTATTAGATAAAAACGATAGGAGAAAATCGTGAGTCTCATTCCTGATCCCTACATCCATTAGTTTTTGTGGCATTATATCAAAATTAATACTGTCGAATGCCTTTTTAATGTCAAAATAAGCTACGAAACAGGCTTTATTTAAGTCGATTTCTTTAGTTATATGTTACACTAGTTCTATTGTAGCGTCTTCAGTAGACAACGTTGGGCGAAATCCGAACTGCCTTAAAACAATATCTTAAATTTTTCGAGAAATGTAATATAAATATAAATAATATAAATGCATTTTTCAATAATTTTAGAAAATCCTCTTAGAAGCGAAATAGGTCTGTAATTGGAAACTTCAGAAAGATTGCCTTTTTTTATGGATTGGCACAACGCATGAGGATTTCAAATTGTCTGGAAAGACGCCGTTAGTGACGCAGTGATTAATGAGGTTTGATAAATCCGAGAAAATTGGAGCTGGATTTTAGTAGGGTATTGGGAATTTCGTCAAGTTCTGGAGAGCTATGGTTTTTTAGGGAATGAATAACGTCTAAAACTTCACTTGGAGTACATGGATAGAAAAAGAACGATGAGTTTGCCAAAGGAGACGAGAAACACTTCTTAGGAGTGATGCAAACTCTGGAGCGTGGCAGTATAGACTGGTAGTACACTGCGAACTCATTTACATCGATTTCATTGCATTGTGACCTTCTGGATGTGGAAGATTTTGTGTTTATAAGATTCCAAAAAACTTTAGGGTTGTTTTTTGACGAATCAATAATATTAGTGTAAAACTTTCGTTTCTCTGCAATTATTTCCTTAGACAGCGATCTATACATATATGTTTTTAACCAGTAAATTGAGATCAACGTTTTTTGTAACTTTACTTATTATTGCTAGGGTTTTGTAAGAATTATATTTGGCCTGCAGTTGAGCCGAGAAGACTATTCTTTGTTGTCGTTGTTTAGGGAAATTCTGTTTACGTGTCTTTGGGAAGGTTTTTTGCATGCACCTAATAAAGTTTTCATAGAAGCTATTGAATTGTCTGTTAGGATCATTATACCATAATAGCGTTAAGTAGTTCAGTAGTTCTCTACATGTTTTACGTAATTCATCATTCATGTGTATAATCATTTACAGATGAGCATTTACCAATGCGACATAGGTGCATTTTAACTAATTTTTAATTTATTATTAATAACTAATTAATAACTTCGAGTGTACAAGATGGTTGATGCTAATCGGCAACTCATACGGAAAAAGCTGTCGATACAAAAAAGGTTGCCTATGAAGATGCCCATTTTCCTCTTGTGTATAACGCGGTCGATACGAAAAAGGCGGGCCATGGAAGATGGGAGAGGTGCTCCTTCCCCTCTCGGGTGTAAAAATCAGTTGATACTGTAAAGGCAGTCGATACGAAAAAGGCGGTCCATGGATGCTCTGCAAGATGTGCCCTTTTCTTCTCAAGTGTAGAGGGCAGTCGATACGGAAAAGGCAAAAATGAGGTCTTATTAAAATGAATCCATATATGTGTCGCTTATTTTGTGTATAAGTCGAAGTAAAATATTGTGTATTATACCTATTATACTACTTTTGTTACATTAACTCATAACTGTCACTTCTGGGTGAGAAAACATGAGCCAACATATAACCTCACATTTCACTGAAAGTAAGTGAACTTTTAATTAATATTGTGTAAAATTTCGAGTTTCTCCCGCAATCTTTTGTTGAAAGCGTGTAAGTTAGGTACTGTACCCCTTTTTATTAATTTCACGATCGAAGCTCGGAGGCTTAATAACGTCATGTACCTACCCCACATTTAAAATCATAACCTCATTGCGCAAAAATTTCGCGGTGAAGTTTCATTTCGTCAAAGAAACACTTTTCCGATCAAATAAACTGATTTACTTAATACAAACATTACCTAAACTATAAACAACTTAACTGGAAGGGAAACCGGTATAGGCGACAAATGCGTACCGGTGAAGCCGACAGAATGAGGGGGTAGTATACCTATTTCAGTCACACTCATTGCGCCTAGTTTGTTTATTAGTACGCCTGATAGAAGCAGAAAATACGACTCTATTAATTTAAGCGAAATAGAAAAATTATGTCAACGAATATAATGTTATTAGTGTGAGAGAGACAAAGATACCACCACTCGTCTGGCTTCACATAGTTCCCTTCCAGTTACGAGTAAGTATATAGTTCAATGAATACACTATTAGCTGACATCAGAGCTGGGCAGTATTCGATTTTGTAAATACTTTTTAGTATTCAAATCCTTTAAAGTATTCAAATACTTTGTAATGAAATACTTTTATGGAAGCAGTATTTGTATTTGTAACTCAAATACTTTCACAAATATTTAGTCAATTTCGAAAGAAAATTCAAAGGGCTGTAACTGTTGAACTAGTAGCCCAATCTTGGAACTGTTTGAAATTATGGATTCTACAGGCCACATTCTATAAGAAAAATTTTTTCCCGGGTCGTTCTGAGACAATTTTTTTTCGGGCCTCAAAAAAGGCAGTGTACAACCTTCCTTTTTAGTTATGTACGGATGTACCGAATAACTGTGGCGGCGAATTTTCTTTCTCCTGTGGTGCAAAAGCATGACAACTGCTTCGTCTTCACTTGACATTTATATGTCAACTGTCAACCCGATAAAAATCGTTCGAAAGGCGATCGACATATGGACATGAATTGCCAATTTTAGTCGGCCGGATCAATCTGGATACGACATACAGTTGGACCGATCTTCGTCGCCGCGATTCGGTGGACATCCGGCCTAAGTTATATTAAAATAGGTTTGAAACAGACCGTAATTTGGTTAATAGCATTAGCTAAAAAATAACCATCCTCAACATACGGCTTGAAGACTATTCAGTCCAATTTCCAAAGCACGTATTTGGAACTATTCTGTACATATGTGACTATTAATCAGATTAGTAGCCAGGCGAGGCACCACTATATTTGTGTGTGCTTATTTTATTATTCACCCTGCGTGCGCCCTCTTAATTAATTTTCCATTTAGATTCTACAAAGCTTATACTTGCTTTTAACACATTACTCACCCCAATGGCACTGTAAAGTGGTTAAATAAGTAGGTAGGTAAAAGAGCAATAAAGAATTTTTAATATGAAGTATAAAAAGCGAGCGTTGTTCAAATCAAACGTACCCGTTTTATTTAATTTTCCTCGAAGAAATTATAAAGGTGGGTGAAAGATATTAATTTTAGTTGACGGGAAGGTTTTCTTCACTTTTAAAATCTCATCGTGCCGCTTTTTTTATGATTCAGCAGCATAACCCAGCAGGGTTACTGTCAATTAGCAGGCGTCATGTAGGGGGTTGGTTGTCAAGCGCAGTAATCCTGCCGTCGTCATCGTTCAACAATAGGGCGTCTCCTGGACCCAGAGATGTAGAAAACGACGGTTCTAGACGCCGGAAAAGGCGTTACAGAAAGCTTTGTAGGTCGTAAACTATAACCGTTCGCAGTTTCCTCAGATTTTCTTTGTATTTGTTGATGTTCTTTTTAAACGTGGAACGAAAAGCGTTGCATTCTTACGCATTAAATATGATTTCAGTTAAGCGAAAAAACGTCTTAATATCCTTCGTCTGTCAATACCTTTTTGTTTGCTTGCATTACGCTCCACAAAGAGAATTCTAACCAGAATTCAATAACGAAACAGAAGGTTTAGATGTAGGTAATCCCTTACTGCTTGTATCCATTATTGTATTCTTTATCGCCACGTTCCGATTCTGGGATTTAGTGATGTTCCCGCGTACGGAGCGGGATTGATATTGACGTTTTTGATAAATAGATACCTACATAATAAGCAATTCTCTGGGAAACAGTTATAATGCCTTATTTTTTTATTAAAAATATGCTCTAATTCCGTTGAGTTTGGGAATTTGGCACTGAAGCTATGTAGAAAAGCTGCCTTTAAGTTATTTTTCGTACTTCCGAGACTAAAGTGACCACTTCACTCCATTATGACAAGTACTGAATTGTCACTTTTTGTCCCGCCGGGATTAAATTTTGACGAAAATCCCGGAAGGACGAAATTACTAACAAGGCAATTTCAGTAGGTTGTTCCACATTTTGTATGCGGCACTACTTCTTAAACGTATCGTACTGCGGCTCATATAGTTTTTTGGATTTCGGTGGTATCAATTCTTTACCTAGTTTGGCTGCTTTTTATGAATATCAAATACACTTTTGTCACCCACCACCAAAATTATGACACTAGCAATGACAGTTTCCAAATTATTTTTGTTACCACAGCATAGGAATTGTCGTACCAACGCAACGTTCCTATGGTAACTTGTTAAGTAGCGATTTTTTGAAAGAACGCGTTCTCTAACTCCATACATATTAAGTGTTTCAGTTTCAGAAGTACGAAAAATATCGTATATACCTTGCGACTGAAGTAGTGTTCTTAATCCCTCAGGTAAATTATGGCCCTCCCTTCGGTCGGGCCATAAACTTTACCTTCGGGATTAAAAGTACTACTTCAGTCCCGCGGTATATAATATACTAAGTATTATAACTTTTATTTTTTATTGATAATTTACATGGTGGTTAAAATACTAGTCTATAGCCACATAAACAGACCCATAGGTAATTCCCGCTGTCATAACAACGGGAATTATAAAATCTAATTCCCTGTCAGAACAATAGGACTACTTTGACAATTAATTGACATTTACGGTAAAGTCAAACACAGGGGTTAGCTGTCAATCGTGTAATATAAGTCAAAACCTACAGAAGGAACGAGAATGACATTTCATAGGTGGTAACCATGTTATATTTCTTAAAATGGTCTTCTTTTACGATACTTCATTCATTTGGTAGGTTGTGATACAGATCCATTGTCGTAGCAATTGTGTGTAAAACAATATTTTGAAATACACCTTGGTACTTTTCAGATTTCCCTCAGACAGTGAATGGCGAATCTTAGACTTCTTGGGATAAAATTCCTGATTCTTATTTTTAAAAACGTTTTCAATTGCCCATAACTGTAATCCAAAAAAACGTCTTAGTATTGTCCAAATTCGACTAATAATGTGTATAAATAATACCTTGAAAATCTAGGTTCTCTCGCACACGCAGCATGGATCTAAGCATGGAGTAGTAGGTCCACAAACAAGACGGTTTTCCCTGCTTAGATCGTTCACTAAAATACGCCAAAAGAATTTTTTCGTTCACAATCTTCAAGGATTTTTCCGATCGCAATTTACAAAACTTGGAGTATTCTTTTCATATAATGTTTTTGAAGTCACCGGCACTAACTCCTTAATAGCGTCTTCAGCTTCTTTTATTCCCCCCATGGGAACATCATCATCTTCATTCCCTTCCAACATTTTCCGTTCTTGAACAAAGCCAAACGACACAAAAATTGCTTTCAAAATGACGGACGCGGCATTTTTTTTTGTTTATATACGTAACTAGGTAACCATGGCAGTCGCAGCCAACCCCATATGCAACAACGCGAATCAGATGTGAAATTTTTATTTGCAAATTAATTTACTTTTCAACAGTAATTCTACTATTATCAATAAAAAATAAAACGTAGAATGTACCACGGGATAAAACGGAGTATAATTCCCCTAGGGGAACGCAATACCCTCGCGACTACGTCGCTCGGAGTATTACTGTTCCCTCGGGGAATTATACTCTTGTTTTATCCCTTAATACATTATCTACTATTATTTTAAAATGCATTTGCGAATGCGTTTCAAAATTGGGTCTAAATATGTGCAACTTAAGTAAAGATTTGCGCAGGGACTTTTTGTAAAAGTAAGTCCATGGGTCAAAAAGTTGGGATATTAAAAAAATTTCCTGTTTAAGTCTAATCAATTCTCGACAGTTTGATATTCTTTGCAAAGATAAAAAGAACTGGGTACTTCGTATACCTATTGTTATATAACATATTTTATATCACATTATGCGGTCGGGCTGCATATAAATATATAAACACAATGCCTTCAGACTAGTAGAAGCTTACCACATTTTTTACGTAGATCAAATCAATTAGGAATAAATTACATGTTTGTGTGTATTTCCCATCTAAAACGATCAGCTTCCTCAAAGTACCTAGGTGATCTAGGTCTTCGTGAACATTATGCGACCGAAAGCAAAAGATACACATGTCCTTTGCTTTCCATAAGTTTTCTCCCATTGGATAACAAATGGCATATTCGCATTTTTTTCGTAACATAGCATAGGAAACGTCATGATATATTACATAATAGCAACGATACCAATAAATACGACCTTTTTTACAATTGGTAAAAGACTCAGGCAAAAAACAGGAGAGTCCCGCTCAACCCAGTTTATTTACCAACGAATAAGTATAGAAATTCAAAAAGGCAATGCCGAATGTATTTTAGGAACCTTTTTTTTGTAATTCTTTTGATGAAATTTATTATGTTTTAAAACCCCGTTCTTATATGTAATTTGATCTTGTTCTATTATTTTCATTAAACGTTTATTTATTTAAAAAAAATACGATCTACGTAGTGTTCCAAATTTGATATCGTTTTTTATCCGTAGGAATAGTAGAAAACGATTTTCAAATTCTCAGCACACCTTTCCAAGAAAATTCGATTGCGCGTATCCGTTTTAACTTATCTTAATTAGCAATCGCAAAAATGTTCCAAATCCCCTTTTCCTAAACGGGATATGATAACTAATAAGCGACACTGACCTGTGTTTTGTTTAAAAGTCATTCTTGTTTATGTCGAGGCACCACGAAAATGAATATTGGTGTCAAAAAAGGGCGAAATGTTTCGGTTTTCCCGGTAATTATTGGCCGATATGAAAAATTCTCGCACTTTTACCAATTTCAGACTATTGACTTTTACCGTTTGAGTACCCTTTTTGATGGGGTTCCGCAAACTTCACATCAACCAAGCGAATTTATTTTTATTTCCATTATTATGTAGCGACAGAGTTAGTTAGTTTTGTACTACTTCTTTTTGCACTATAAACTGATATCAACTTGGAGGAATATTTGCTTGTCAAAACAATATAGGATCAACAAATTTTTATTTCTACAACTGAATCAAAGAATAGTTATTCTTGACTGAATTATGGACAAAAAAAGCGAAATGATGTTACCTCACAAAAGATATCAAAACCGATACTTACAAACAGACCAAGCAGAGTAAATTCGATTCATTGGTGCTCATGTGTTATCTCATGCGTTTTCGTGCCGAATGTGTTTCTACCCATAATAGTATAGGAAGATACGTTGCAATGGCAATATAGACATGTATAATTGTGTGCGCATAAAATCTTCACGAGCCGTGCAGAAATATAAAGAATACGCTATTTTTTGAAAAGATAAGAATGTATTAAAACTCGGTATATGTTTTATCAGGATCTACTATACGCAGGTGAATTAGTTCATTCATGCAAATGTCTACCTAATAATTATAAAAATCAATAAACCATTTGACCAGTAAAATTGATTAGAACAAACAACAGGAAATAAAGGGGCCATTAAAAATGTGAGCACGCATTGCTAATTTTGTCCACTAATTACCTTAGAACCCGGTAATTTCCAGATATGTCATTATAGAAAAACGCAATAAAAGGAACAGGCTTTTGTGCATCTTCATTCCACGCAATTATTAACTACAGCTTTTCGAAAAACTTGTTTGCATAATTAATCTTTGATTATTACACATGGTCTATTGTGTTTAACAATGATTCGTATTTAGACGAACCTATGATCTAACCTATTATAATAAACAAAACATGGGGAAGGAATAGTGATTTCAAGCATTGAATTCTTTATTCAATGGTTCAAGTAAAAGTAGAAACCCATCTATAACGTGCTTGAATTGATGCGATGGCAGTAAAACTTCCCCATGGATTTTGGGCCAATATTGAGAAAATTCAAAATATCTGAATTATTTATTAAATTAAGATTGTTGTATTCCCTATTAATAAAATGTATACAAAAAAATCAAAAATGGCAATGTCACAGATGTATTTCAACACCTAATCACAATTTAAGACACGTGCGGGATTTATTTGCTCTAAATATCCTGATAAGCCAATTCCGTCAATCCAAAAATATTCGTACACGACTCCTGAGATTTAACCTGCAGATTGCCCATATTGCTGTCTCATTTGCTCTCGCAGATCGTTAGTGATAGAATTTTTTCTGGCTGGAGTAGTTTACTCCAGGAGCAGATGGTTGCCAGAAGTAACCTTTAATATTCAGAAGGTATAGAGGATTTACTATGTGAAGTTTCATGACTTTTGAAATGACTTAAATCTAAAATTGGTCACTGACTCAGTCTATATAATGTGTCATACACATTCATTAGTTTCTGGGATGTAAATTTTTTAATTATTTCATAGGTTTCAACGATTAATTAATTAAGTAACTGGAACAACAAAAGCAAAGTAGCAAACACAAAACAATAAATTGTAATGATCTTAGGGGTCCCCAAGCCGACACTACAATCTTAACGGACCCTATACTCACAGTTGGCAGTACCTACGAATAGGTCCTGCGTTGTGTGTAGGTACTAATGTCGGTTGTTTTATATGTTGGGCTTGGGATGTGAGACCTAATTGGGAAGGGAATTGAAATCTGTCGTAACCCACATAAATACAAGAAATAAATTAACTACAACAACAAAATGTACACATCATAAATACAAGTGAAAAACACGATAAATCAAATCAAGAACAAAACACATCTACGATCAATTTAGGCAAAACAACTCGTAAAATGGCGTGGCCCTGTTCCAGTCACAGCTACTATAATTTAAAACTCGCGAATAAGCCGCGAATCGTGAACTGTCAAAACAGTATAATTAATAATTATAGCACGGAGTGTACCGCGTCGTTTGGGAGGTTTTCTATTAGTCACTTTAGAATTTAGCTCCAATATGGAGACCGGAGCCAACGACCAATCAAAAATCGCCCAAGGTTAATAGAGAGCTTAGAGAGAGTAGGTTGCCTCGTAACTTTAGAGAGATACGTCATCGAGAATCCGGAAGCTCCATTTGATTGGTTGTTTAAGTTTTCGTTGACTTTGACAGTTTTGAACTGTGTAATTACAATTGTCAGATAGTGCTGAAGACTATTACGTGTACTTATTATAATTCTATTGAATACTTACTTTTAGATACATAAGTATCAATATAAGCTATTAGATAGATAGTTGTAGCGTTACTATATGCAGCGCCAACAAATCGAAAGCAAATGAATCACAGTTTCAGTTTCTCACTTTTCCAAAAGGTAAGTGCTGTATTGCAAAAAGAATGGGTTATAATCATATATTTTTTGGATGTCAGCTTAACCAAATGCAGACAGACATACTGGTTGCAAAACTAGTGGGAATGGGTCCCACCGACATCGGCTGTCTTTTGGCTGTCAATGACAAAAATGTCTTCGATGTTATAATACAGTTCTTGAGACAAACTCAGACCAATATTTAATTCCAAATCCTAATTGTTTTGCTCCTCTTGTCTTGTCCTTTGTTTATAGTACCTAATTACGGTACCGTGGTCTAGTGAATTGTGTTGCCTGTGTAAGTCGCATTGACAGGCCCCTTTGCGTGAAGTCTATGTGACCAGTGTTATCTCCTTATTGTTATACAGGTAGGGCTATCATGGGCTCGATCCCCTAAGGACCTTTAAAAAAAATAAATAAATAAAAGTGCAATCGAAAGGGGAACCTAAACCCCGTATGCAATAGGCTGTGCAGTCTGCATTTTCCGGCCGAAGACTATGAAGATGAAATGTAAGCTATTTTGAATAAAGTGCGTTTAATATTTCGCTAGCATGTTTCTTTCTATGCAATGCAGGGATCCATTTTGCATTTTTTGAACTTGTCCTGTTGTTGCGTTAATAATTAATTTTTATGATCTGGACAAAATGGGATTCTGAGTGACGTCATTCGCGTATTTTTATTCTGAACATTTATTGGCTGAAAGTTACGAGGCAACCTACTTTCTTTAATAACCTTGGCTGCCGCCACTGTTCTAAATTTTATCACTGTAGCTTAAAATCCATGGCAACGATTATTGAGACAATGGGGGTTTACAGTATAGTTGAATTCCGCAGTTCTAATTTAATAAGCGTGTACCTGAAACCATAAAACATTTTTTTGGACAGTAAAAGTTTATTTAAAAATAGAGGCTGATTAGCAAAAAAATAATGAACATGTGCGGTTTTAAAGGTTTATTCAAAACGATATGATTGTGGCGGGCTCTGTGACGTAATAAGCCCGACCAATCAGCTCCTAGAACCATTCAGATGACATAACGACTTGGCAATATTGCAGGAGAATGGCATTTATAACTTGCGTCATCTGTCACAGGCACTTGTCACTTTCGTGCTAGATGCAGTTAAACATCCCTCTCAAAACGTCAAATGTGACAAACGTCAGACCCTCGCGTAAGGTTGCCAGCTCACTTCTACGTGATTGGTTGTAGGTTTGTGACGTATTTAGTCTGAAGCGTTTCAAATTCGGACTAAAAACACAGCTTTTCAATCATTTATTTTGGGTTTATTTTACTCGCAAATAAAAATTGAGGACACACGGGTCTTTTTATTTTTAATGTACTTTGGGGATCAGAAATAAAAAATGAAGGCCCGTATGAATAAAAGTAAGCAAATGCTTATACTTGCAAAATTCAAGGTAAATACTCGTAAGTGCTCCTTCGCACTGGGCGACTTAGCAGCGCTGATAGGCAGAAGGACAGGACGCAGTGCAGCGCTGCTAAACAAACCAGTATAAAGGGGCACTTACGAGTATTTACTTTGAATTTTGCAAGTATAAGCATATGCTCCCTTTTAGTCATAAGGGCCACGCATATGAATAAACGGGAGCATATGCTTATACTTGCAAAATTCAAAGTAAGTACTCGTAAGTGCCCTCTCACATTGGGCGGATTAGCAGCGCCGCTCCGTCACGGGACGGGACGCAGTGCAGAGCTGCTGAGCAGCTCATTGGAAAGGGGCACTTACCACTTTGAATTTTGCAAGTTTAATGACCGTTTGCACCGACAAATTTAAGTGGAGCTTAGCTTAAGCGTAGCTTAAAATCCATGGCAACCATTGTCTCAATAATTGTTGCCATGGATTTTAAGCTACACTTAAGCTAAGTTCCACTTAAATTTGTCGGTGCAAACGGCCATAAGCATATGCTCCCTTTTATTCATATGCGCCAATGTTTAGCAAATGTATTTTGCACTTGAACGTGCTGTCACCTGACATTAGAAAGTGGAACTATACTGTTTAAGCGCGGCAAAATTATTTAATGAAGGTTTCATCGTCGTGATGGCGCCACTTATGTTACAGAACATTAAGGCGCCATTATGTCATTTCAAATGTCATTTAAATTTCTTTATATTTTATTGACAAAAATCATTAGTAAATCGATGCCTGATCTATTCTATTGATAAATTTTAAGTGTTTAACTGTAACGGTGCCACTTGTACCTCCAATCATTATCTAAGCATGATACAGTTAAAGACGGTTAAAGACGGCAAGGATAATTAGCAATGTTGGGTAGGAAAGTAGGTAAGTAATGGAATTATGATCAATTATCACGAAATAAGTACATAATGTAGTTTCATTTAAATTAAAGAGCATGCGATGCGCGCGCTGACGTTTAAAATAAATTGAGGTTTGTAGTGTAGCTGTAAAATCGCAAATTTGACATTAGTAGGTACAACATGTCTGACACAACGCAACGTAAACATACGGCAAATCAAGAACAAAAAAACTCATTCGAAGGTGAGTGAATAATAATAAACCAATTTTAGGTTCGTCGGCCAATTGTGCATGTATTTAAGTCCGCTACATACCAAGAAAAGATTTGCTAATCGTCATTGACATTGGAGGCCATTTGATTTCATTATCAACCAACAATTTCAGGTTTTTTGCATTTTTTGTGTATAAATTATTACAAGTTTAATGTCAATATGTAAATGTGCAATGATATTGACATTCTTTGTTACCTATCAAGAACGTTTTGATTTGTAATGTACCCTTGACTTCCTCACTTAATAACTAATTGGAGAACGACTTGTAAAAAATAAATGTTCAGGTCACCACATTCCTCTTCATCTGTAATGATTACTTGCAAATAACAGGTTTTCTTTTTTAATATTATTTACCAAAGCTTAATGCAAGGTTATGTTTTGATGTGAATTTTTTTTAGAAACACCAAAATCTCAAACAGATATGACACCTCATCCGATACAAATAGTACTAGCGAACAAAGACCATAGTTTTTCATTAGATGAAGACGCTTTATCCAGAGTATTAATGCAGGATGAAATTAAAGATCGCTATGTAGTCGTCGTGTCCGTAGCCGGTGCCTTTCGTAAGGGAAAATCCTTCCTTTTAGATTTTTTCTTAAGGTACATGAAATCAAAGGTTAGTATTTGTTTATTGCTGAAGTTTATGCTTTTTTATCACGTTGACTGATAAATCCAAATTTTGTAATTTTTATTATCACTTGTGCGCTTTAATTTCAACACGTTCTGAACTGTCATGTTAATCCTTCATTCTCTATCGTTTAGGCTTGCATAATTTAAACTAGAATAAGTGTTCTAATCTACAACCTACTTGTGGTCGAAGATAGCATTGCGTTTGATACTGATAACAGTGATTGGAAGTGTTCCATTTTACTGCGGGTCCACAAAATAAACGTCCCCCCTCCCAATTTGCAGAATCCGATAAGAAAATAGATACTCATTTTGAAAATTGCCCACACAGTATTTGATTTTGCTGTTCTTTGGGTCGATTTGATAATAATAATGGATCAAATTTAGTACTTAGGTGTAATAAAACAGATCACTTTTGATATTTCAGTCAAAATAGTTAGTCTAATGTAAAGCATTAACTGCATTTTGAAAAAACTATCCTGTGAGCCTACAAATGCATTGCTCTACAAACTATTTTTTACAGGAGAGTGCTTGTGGTTTTTAGTAGGAAAAAAATTCCTTTCGGTAAATGTATGTACTGACCGAGGTACTAACTAATGTGTGACAAAAAAATATGTTCATCTGTCTGTCTACAAGTTTCTGAAATACCTTTTTTTAGTGTGGCACTTATGCTGTATGAATGCTATAGTGAGAATGTATTGTTTATCTAACAATAAATAGTAGGTACTTAATTTGTACACAAGTTTTTTATTAGTCTATTCTATTCTGATTATAAAATAAAACATTTTTTCTATTTCGGTGTCACAATGATGATTTTGTACAACTGTTTTCGGCCGAAAAGACAGTGATTATAGTCGTTTTTTTTGGTAACTCATCTCTTAAGTTGGCAGTTACTAGTTAGTACAAGTAGGTACTTCGTTGGGTACTTCCATGTTTGAACTTCAAAATGTCAGTCTTACTACGCTGCCAACCTAAAACTTAACGGCATAAAAAGTTCCCAACATAAAACATGTTAGTTCTAATGTTCCAGATAGTTTCTGATAATGATTGTTTTAATTAAATTAAAGCACCGAAATAGAAAAAATAGTATGAAAAACGCGTGTTACAATGCTTTATTGTAATACTTCTATCTTCCGGACACTCGTGGCTACGCTTCGCGTCGCCACTCGTGCCACAAGATAGTCGTATTACAATAGGTCGCATTGTAACACTTGTATTTCAATATACTATTTTCTTTCGTTTTACAAAAATTTGGAATATATGATTTCTGTCAGAATTGTAAACCAATTATAACATTTTTCATGCCCCTTACTTGACCTACCCTCATATCTAATCTCCTATGTATTTAAGATAACTTTTTATTCACTTCAAAATCTGGTAGTGATTTTTATAACAGCTAAAACACATGTAATTGATAAGTCGCTTATAAAATCTTATCAACCAGTGTATTTGTATAGCACAATTGTTATAAGTACAATAGCCATTACCTTATCAAATTACAATAGAAAAGTTGCAATATATCATTTGAATATTTTGTTAAGGTTTCATAGAAATTTTTGTTTAGCAATGTTAATACTCACTGAAACTATTTATTTTATTTTTCTAAATTTTTTTCTAAAAGTAGGCATCAGAGTGAAAAATGTTAATTACAAAAAAGATGTGTCTTGATGAGATCTACAAAAAAGGCTTCTACACTTTTTGCGTCAGGTTCAAAATAAAGGCGCTAGAGGGCATTTTCTAAATGTTATACTATGACCAAAGATAATTGCAATAACTATTAAAAGTAGTCGGAAAGTCAAGTCAGGAGTTTACCTGACAACTACTTTTATTTTATTTTATTTTTGGTCTTTATTTTTAAGTGGGCGGGGTTTCAGCGAAGGCTGCCCACCCAACCCAACCCATTATAAAATGCGTTTGAGATCAGAGTGTCACCGCAATATCTCTTTTATTTGGCGAGATACGAGAAATTTGTCAAATATAATTTTATATATGACATTATACGATCTATCCGATAGCATATTGGAACTTCCGGGTTTCACTCGGGTTTCATGTCCGGTGTAACCGGAAATCGATGCAACTTTTTTTTTCAAATGCAGTACCTACCAATATTGTTTTACGATATTTGAAAACAGCATTCAATTTTCTGTACGACCATACAAAATATGTAAGATTGATTTTTTTAGGAGAAAATATACAGGATGCGGTACTTATGTACTTACCTAAAATGGATTTATGGTTTTTTTACTTTTGCTCCAAAACAATGAAGGATAGGTACAGGATATGCGCTATGAATTATACGTGGAATTTGACAAAGAATTCAAACATGGTAACATAGTACATAGTAACGCACGTTGTAGTTTTTGTGTCAGGCTTCCTTTGAATTTGTTTATTTTTGGTTTCCAATTCCTTCAAAGCAGGGTTTGATTGCGTGTGCACGACACGTCTCAAGCAGTAAACACATACACAAGCAAAATGAACATAAACAGAACCGAAATTAGGTCCATTTTTGGACGCTTACGCGCAAATAAACGAGAATGGTGCGTTTCTCGTTAATTTCTTTGACCATCTCATAAAATCTCGTGACAATTCCAGGTTTTCCTGATTATTCCGCTTTGTCGCCACCCCTTAATTATATTAATATAGATAGCATGTATCCTAATAGGTGAGATTGGATGAGGAAGCTTATTTCCATGGCCAGTAGGTCAGTAGACATCACCATCTTAGATTTTTATCTGTGGGGAGGAATGAATGACGTCGTTTTTGCAATCACACCTTCAACCAGCGAAAAGGGAGAAAAGATTGAGAACAGTTCTTTGAGGGCCGAAAGATTTGAAACTGTGGTTTTATCCAATGGGTTAAGCGAAACTTGAGAAATCAATATTTATTTAAAAAAACATTTGACTTTCCCCCATCATTTTATTTCACAAGATAGCAAAAAAAAAGTAAAACAAAAAAGGATGGTTATGATATTAGGATTATAACTCATCTTTGATATCACTATTAGATAAAATGTGGAGAAAATCAAAATTTTATACCTGATCATGACTATTGCGCCCTCTAATGGTCATTTTACACACTCGAAAATAATTTCCAGTCACTTTTATTATATAATTTTTTACCCGAAAAGTCTATGTCTACCAGTTTCTGTGATATGGGCAAAGGTCATTCTTATTGGGCCACCCGGTATAATGGTAGGTATAATAAAATTATTCTACTTCGAAAATGTCTGTTACGAATGTCATTGTCATATTGCCACAAGGCGTTGGGCCCAAAAAGCATATGACCCCGCGAGAAACTTCCCTCTAACCTCCCTTGTCTTCAGTGCAAACCTGTAGAGGGGGCATTGTTCAAATGGGTAAGGATTCACGAATCTGATTTTTTTGAATTCAAATGTTATCTAATCTATTAAAAAATCAATTAATTAATTTGGACAGTGCTATTGCCAATCGCCAAAAGATATAGGGTGGTTTGTATGAAAAAATGTAGTCTAGGGTCGTAGAAAAAAACCAAACACCCTGTATAAAAAGTGTGTATTGCAATGGATTCTACATGAAAAAGTACTCTAAGAAAGACTTGACCAGAATCAATTATTTTTAACAAGAAGGTTATGCTGCATTAAAGAAATCGACTAATTCAAGAAAGGCCCCCTAGCGGCCAAACTATTAGAGATTCTGTTTAAAATCGAGCTCCAGACACATATGTAGGTCCATTTTTTATATCTTAAAATAACAGGTTTTCCATTTAGACAGTTCCTCTTTGTTTCTATTGGAAGTTAGTCGACTACAAAATCTCATACTTAGCAACTAAAGGTGCTCAATTTGTAATTCAAAGTTGTTTCTTATTATGTAAATATAAAATAATGATGTAAATATTAATTAAATAAATAGTGTGTGTTTTGCGTAAATGTGGATTTACACCTACATTGGTAGAAAAAGAAAGGTTTACCTCGAACTCGAGCCACCTACCAGCGCTTTTGAAATTCTTTCAAGAGATTTTTCATTTTTAAACAGACCCATTGATGCATTTGTATTTTGTACGGGTGGAACTTATTCAGCTTTAGTGACTGTTTCTTGTAGCAAAGTGCTTTTATAAGGGGCACTGTTAAGTCAATATGATAAAAAGCAAAAATTAAGATCATTTCAAAATCTTAACAATTCAATTTTTTAGTACATCTTTAAACAACACTCACTAGATTGGATGGGACCGATAGATGCACCATTAGAAGGATTTTCGTGGAGAGGTGGTTCCGAAAGAGATACAACCGGTATACTAATGTGGTCGGAGGTATTTTTAACCGACTTGGATTCTGGCGAAAAGGTAGAACGTTGGTGATATTTAAGTACAAAATAATCACTCACAGGCTTAGGTAGCCGTAATACTGTTGGATACACAAGGGGCATTCGATAGTGAAAGCACCGTGAGAGATTGTGCGACAGTCTTCGCACTTAGTACAATGATTAGTTCAGTTCAAATTTACAACCTATCCCAAAATATTCAAGAGGACGACCTGCAACATTTGCAAGTATAGTTCCATCAAAGCCAATTCTCTCTCAAACACTTTTCTTAGCTGTTTACAGAATACGGTAGGCTAGCGCTTGCTGACACAGGAAAGTCGCCATTTCAAAGGTTACAATTTCTCGTGAGAGACTGGAGTTTTCCATATGAAGCACCGTACGGAGCAGTGGGTGGAAAGAAAATTCTGGACCGTCGGTTGCAAGTCAGCGAATTTCAACACCCAGAACTGCAGTCTCTTCGAAAGCATATCAAGAGTTGTTTTACGGAAATTGCCTGTTTTCTAATGCCGCATCCAGGTCTAAAGGTTGCCACGAATCCGGCTTTTGACGGTCGTGTCGCAGGTATTTCCTCATTCAATCCGTTGTCTTTTGTAAATCTCACTATTTTGTAGATATTGACAATGAATTTAAGAAAAATTTGCAGATCTTAGTTCCGATGCTTTTATCTCCAGAAAATTTAGTATTGAAAAGGATTAATGGCCAAAATGTAAAATGTCGAGATCTAGTTCAGTATTTTAAGTCTTACATTCACATATATAGCGGTAACGAGTTACCGGAACCCAAATCTATGCTGGTGGTATGTGAAGTGGCGATGTTGGTGCTTCGCTGAAATTGAATTTGTAGGCAACTGCTGAAGCGAACAACTTAGCTGCTGTCGCAGATGCGAAGGAAATATACGTTCAATTAATGGAAGAGGTCTGTGGAGGAAGTAAACCGTATTTAAACACCGCCACAATGGAAATGGAGCATCATAGAGTCAAAGATAAGGCTTTGCACCAATTCAGCAGCAAGAGAAAAATGGGCGGCGAGGAATTTAGTGAAAAATATAAAGAACAATTGGAGAAGGTTTACGATAAACAAAGCCAAATCATTTATGTAACAAGTATTTTTGTAGGATTTGGACGAGACGTTCAATCAATTTAAATCTCACAATGAAAGTAAGAACATTTTCAAAGCTGCAAGAACGCCCGCCGTTTTTTTCGCTCTTGCCATTATATGCTACATTGCTTCGGGAGTATTTGGATTACTTGGCGCATATACTTTTGCAAATCTCTTCAACCTCGTAATGGGAGTTTCACTTTTAACCTTAGCGTTGTGGGCATACATAAGGTATGTAGTTTCATCATTCAATAATAATTATTTTTTTTCCGAATGAGGTATTTAATTACGTTATGATAGTAAAACTTAATATTCTGCATTGTGACTGAAATTTCATACTGTGGTTTCCACGTCATTTATTAATCACTCTTTCTAATATTAACCTTGATGGCCAGTTCTTAAAAAATATAAGAGAAGTCATTTATGTTCAAGTGCAGCATCGAGAATTTTTTAAAGTATTCTTTGCATGGTTCTCATTGACATTTTTTTTTTCATAAAAGATACTGCTATATCTACGAGAATTTCTTCCATCCTTAAATTGAGACCAGCTAGAACTGCAATTTTTTATTGTAAAATAAACTTGAATATTTAAGATGGACGAACAGAAGTTTGATTTTATTAAAATGGTATCCATGTTTTGGAAGGTTCATTATAACTCTATTATTTGTTCAAATAGTTCTGAGAATTTTAGGCATCGGAATCTTGAACACGGTAAAAGATACAGGGTGGTTTAAATTAGGAAAAAGTTGCACTATTTAGAGTATGTTTACATGCTGATTGCAGAAATTCATGATTGCTTATCGTTTTCAAAATTTTCCTAAAAAATGCAATTTTTCGCATTGTTGATTTTTCCAATTTTTTTTATTGGCACTTTATAAACTCTACAAAATGGCGTCTTAAAATTATTTATCCAATTTTTCATAATATATAATCCAGCATGACTTTCTTTTTGCAGGTACAGTGGAGAAATGAGAGAAATTGGTGTACAGATAGATGAGCTGGCAACATTTATTTGGGAAAATGTAAGTATAGCTTTCAAAATACAAATTTATGCATAAACTCACACATTAAGTTTTTAAATATGCTCAACAGACTTGAATTTATTTGTAATTAATGTATTGCACAAGACACTTTTTTACCTGTTCATTTATCACTTTTCGCTTCACTTTAATTTTTATGGATTGCCAATCATGCATGCTTTTGTTATACTTATCTCATACCGAATAACTAAAATCTGTTGTGTTTTTACTTATAGCATGCATATTTTAAAAAGCGAAAAATGAGAAAACGTATGTACCCAAATTTTTTATCATTTACTTAAATGTTCCTTTGCTGAACACTGATTTCTGATTAATGAACTGAATATACTGAAGCTATTTGATACCAAACCTTCAGTTATATTGTTTATTATTGAAGAAAGCAGTTTTTCTTCCATTTTTATATTTGCATAAGGTTTGACTCATTACTTGTGAGTGTGAAATATTAATCCTGTCATAAGTAATGTTTTATGTAGATGAGTAGAATTATTTTGCTATAGTGAAGGACACATTGTACACATCTGTAACTGTTTAACCATTATTTTATGTTGCAATGTTCCTACCACTTTGGGATGAGTAAAGCGAAAAAACGCTACAAAAAGTTGTGGGGAGTAGTTTTATCTTTGTAATCATCTCTATAATTAATAATTCCTGGAACAACTACAGATGTAACTAATGACCAAGAACCCGGCGCATGTTGTATTACCCATAATTGGTTGTGATCCATTTCTTAACATGTTAATGAAATTATCTATTTCAGTTCATGAAACCCGTATATCAAAACTTCATCGAGAAAAGTATGCAGCAGATGGCTGTGCAAGCAGCTGAAATGGCGGTAAATAATACGACTATCACGAACGGTAAAACGAAACAGTCGTGATATATGAATTTATCCAGACTGCATGTACAGTTCCTTTACCTCTCCCACAATACAATTGCAATGCTACCAGACGAACGTCTTTAAATAACTTTTTAAATTGTATATAATGAGTTGCTATTTGTGTAAATATTGAAAATTATCCGCTACTAGAAGTCTAATTCGTATTTGGTAGCTCTCTGAAATCTTGTGATATGTTTAGCAATGTTGGTATTGGTTTTTAGAATTAGTATACATTTACTTTTAGGAAACCTATGTTACAGGTATCATAAACGATGATGGGAAATTGTTAATGATGAAACACTGTTATGTACAGTTTGCAAGAACCGTTTTATTATTATAAATAAAATATGTATATAATGTTGCCAAGTGATGGAGTTGACGGTTTTTACAATTTAGTTACTTCACCTAGATGATTACAGTAATTGGTTGCATTGTTCACAATGTTAATCGATTCTGTGCCACTTTTTATTTTTATATATTTTTTATGTATACGTATTTATATTTTTTTAAGTTTTTACTTTCTGTTGTGATACTGACATTGCAAAATAATGTATCATTCGAGAAAAATCACCCAAGTGCCTAACATACTTTTAATTATTCTTCCACATAATTTATTGTTAGTATATTTATTTGTTAGTGTTGGTCTTTGTGACGTTTATTGTGTACCGGCTGTTAGTTATCGATTATTAAAAGGCAATTTTTAACTGTTAGTTACAATAGCACATTGATTTTGTGAAATCACCTCTCATTTAGTTACTTCATCTTACATATAGAATTCTTTTTAAGAACATTGCCACTGACTTTTTCTAGATGAAGCTTTTCTTAATGCAATAAGACATGTAACATAGCCAAAGTGTTTAACTGAATCTAGCAATGCTTGCTTTAAGACCTAAGATACGTAAATGTTGTGACAAGCTTTATATAACAAGCGATGCTGTTTAATCCTTGTTTATATTTCTTAAATGGAAAAGTCACTGACAATTTTTTATTAATAGTTAAAATTTAACAGCGCTCAAATCATTTATTGTAAATAATAGTTAACGTAAATTTCTTTATTAGTAATTCTAACGTATTAGAGTACAAGTAAATTATGGTGTCTTGAAATGTTTGTTTGGCGATAATGTAGAAATTCTATGGGTTGTTTGACATATTGATGAGCGTAATTTAGTTGATCTATTACTGTGTTTTGAAAAAAGGAATTATTTTTCAAAACTTGCGACTTTCTTGCCATAATCATCCCAAAAGGTTTGTTTTATATAGATACATTGTTTAGAAATGCGCGTTTAATTTGTTTATCATACTTGTTCTTAAAATTTTGTAATATGTACTAGGGTTTGGTTCAAATAAAGACATGTTTTTTCATTGGGTTTTTTCTCTAAAACTGAACTGAACTGAAACTTTGTGTTGGAGTTTACATGCAATAGCATTTTAATTGCACATGCACATGGTCAGTTCCCACTTCCCAGGAATCTAAAACCAACTTGTTGCTAGCATTGAGCAGAAGTGAACTAAGGTCATACATAAGCCTCTGATATCTCTACAAAAACAACTGGCGCTCGAGGAATACACCGCCATAGAACGTTGTGCGTGTTTATGTAACATTTCCATTAAAACGGGCCAGCAGGTGAAATAGTCAGTTCAGGCCACGATATAAAATAACATGGGGGGTTATAAATCTCCTGTCCGTATACAAGTACAACTATAAAGTGAATCCAGTTTGTCCGATGCCTTATTGTAAGAGAGTTGGGAAGAAATTGGCTCAATCTATAACATTTCCACACCACTTCTTAAAGAGTTTTCTTACTAAATTACAATCGCGCGCATTTATCTCAAAAGAAAGTGTTGGCCAAACCACAATAGATACAAAAAAAATATATAAATTGTAAAGCGCTAAAATTCCTACAAAATGTAACGAAGCAGCCATTACCAGTCTTAAAGTTTACGCGCCTTGTAAAGATCCCCCGCCTGTATATATAGACCAATAGTGTTGTGCTGAAAGTATTTGTTTCTGTCTAATAGTGGAAGGTGGAAGCTAAAGGTAAGTGATTGATTTACTTTCTATAGTTGTTTCAGCTGCCGCTACCGTAATTAACGCTGCAATTAATCAGCCCGCCGCGCCGTTTGCAACCGTTCTCATCCAGATATTTCAGTGGGTTATTTGTTGCGTCCGAAAACACTTGTCATTTAGAAGAAGAGAAAATTAATATTTTAGAATTTCAGCCATGATCAATAGCCATTATTAGCAGGTTTTGTTTCCTGGTAAATTAAAAAATTAGTAGTAAATACTCGGAAGTGCTCCTTCGCACTGAGCGACTTAGCAGCGCTTCTAAGCAGACGGACAGGACGCAGTGCAGCGCTGCTAAATCATGCTAAACAGACCAGTATGAAGGGGCAGTTACGAGTATTTACTTTGAATTTTGCAAGTATAAGCATTTGCTTACTTTTATTCATAGGGGCCAATGGAACTGCAAGGTCATGCAGGTATCTCCGTATTCAACCTGATAGCGCTGATCCCGCCGCTTGATATTGACATTCAAATGAACAATGGGTATTATCCTGGCCAGTTACGTTGTGCAAGTACACTGAAATTTTGACCTTTGCGGTAAATTTACTTTTGCAATCGTACTGTATTTCTCTTGCTTTTCTCATGTTTTTCCTTTGAAGTGTTAATGTATGTTGTCAATTGTCATGACCCTTATAATAGCATATCCCCGAATGTTCATATTAAAATCTCCTTATGATCAAAGCAGAATCTTTTTAGAAATTCTATATTTATGTACGTAGAACCATTAGATATCAAATCTCTATAATTCTTCTCCATAGAGTACCGTTGTACCATTGAATAATTATTCAATAGTTGTACCACAGACAATGTTGTCTGTGGTTGTACTTAATAGTTCTCGGAAACCTAGTAAAAGGTTTTCAGTCTTTGTAGAATCTTCCTTAGTATTTTCTTACAATTACACCCTATTTATTATATTTAAGGAAATAGATTAATTTAATTAAGGTATAGGAACAATGGATGCAATAGGATCATCAACCGATGGAATTGATTCTAAAAGAAAAGATCGAGAGATAAAAAATATACAATTTTTTACATTTACTAGAATCTTCTAAAAACCTCTGGTCATAGAAAATGTTGCAGTCTAGAAACTCTTTGAAAGGTCCCCAAAATGCACTGACTGTAGTTATGTTCTAGAAAGAGCCTAAATTGTTCGGTAAAGTGACGCATTGCAAAAACAATCAAGTTCTGGAAAGCAGTTAGAAACAAACAGACACCTCTGAAGATATCTAAAAACGCCAGGACCCGCTGGTACGTTTGTGCCGACAGGCCATTAGTTTAGTTACTGTTTTGGTCTATCCATCTCTCACCCTTTCTCGTCTCTTAGTGCGTAATACAGCCAAATAAAATAAATAAAACCACTTGTAAATCTTTATTAAAATAAGTACAAACATTTCAAATCTTACCTTAAGGCACTACCCTATTCTGATCTACGAGAACTACAAAAAATAAATTTAGGACAGCTATTTACTAAACATTTTTTTAATCATGGCATTAACTTTTAAATTACTTTCATTAACCTTGATATTTACATGCTTTAATTTCTCTAGAGCTGCTTTATTATCCGAATTAATCTCTAAAAGAGACATCAAACTTGTCTGTGCTTTTTCGTAATCTTGCAACTCGTACAAGGCTACTCCTTGCTTGTAGAGAGCTTTCACATTTCGATTATCAATTTCAAAAACTTTTTGGCACAATTCTAATACAGTCTGATAATCACAGCATTTTAAATAGCAGGATGCGAGATTATTATAGAGGTTCACCTTTAAGTTCTGGATATCTATCAATGGAACATCGTCTATGTCTGTTACAGGTTCATTGACTCCTATAGGTAAGGAACATAAAATCTTTAAACCCTTACTGAAACGGCAAGAAGCATCAACATATCGAGAATCCTTGAACAGTTCTACGCCACGATTTTTATGATTCGACGCTAATCTCATTCGCTTTCCAGCATCCCAATTACAAATTAAATCTTCTCCCTCAAAATTCACTAATTCTAAAGTAAATATACAGATCGTCTCTAATGCAAATGTTACCCTAGCTACCTCACCATTCGACATATACATCAAACAGTTATCTAAATTTCGTTCAATTGTTGTGTCGCTATCGCCTAAGATATACAAACCAGTTTCAGTGAACTTTTTTAATTCACCAATACAGGTCTCAGACACTTTAATGTAACACTTACAATTTTCCGTAGGTTTTAGTCCTGAGCTGCCATGAGTAATAATTTCTTTTTTAATTACACCATCAGGTGAAACCCAAACATTTAGTGCCATGATCGTTAGAAACAAAAATCCCTACCGCTTTCCTTCAAAATTTTGCAAGTTAGGTCGTAGTACTGTACAACTACGTTTTCATTTAAACAGGGTATAGACGGAACATCTGATTTGCAATCTGTAATGTACTGTCCACTGGAAGAATCCTCGGTTAAAATGGCATGCAGAACAGACTGGGCTCCCTCCAATGGGTGTTTGATGACAATTATACGGATAATCCACTGTAGTGCAAACAACCACTTATTACTTAAAAATGGGAAGTGTCGGAATATATCAGTTTCACAATTTCCTGGATTTACCGCATTTACCAATGTCTTCGTATCTAAAACATAATACCTTACAGCATGCCTTTTTGTTGTCAGAAAAATTATCTCAATATATTTTTAAGTATACAGTGTTAATGGGCTTCTCTTATATGCAATGAATAAAACTGGGTTTTCTAGCACACGTTAAAAAACACTTGCTTTGAATTGTTGCATATTGTTTTAATTTATTGCATTGGCAAGTGTATTACACATATTATAATTTAATAATATTCACATAAGACAACCAATATTTAGGACAAGAATTTTGTAGTAGATTGCGTGACTGTTTTCCTAGTCCAAGGATCACTGTATGATTAAAAATAGTTTTAATAATACAACATTTAAATTTCTGGAACTCAAAAACATTTATTACATAAATGATGAGCTGCAAAAAATAAATGTTACCCACAACATACTTGCAAGCTTGTTTGCTAAATGCTTTGTAAACAGTACTAAAGCCAGTTTTGATGCTGCATATGCTGAAATGTGTGACCTACTCAACGTTTGAGATCTTGTGATGCTCATCAACTGGTCTATGTTGATTGCACGATGAGCTTCAGAGGCAACATTTACAATTCGACTGTCGGGAGATGCAGTTAACGATTTCAATAGCAAATGGGTTAACACAAATGGACCTGAAAAATGCACATTATATTGTTGTGTAAACAACGTCATGTAGACATTATTTAAATCTAAACACTGGAAATAACACCTTGTATATGAGAAACAAAAGTTATAGTCGAGAAAATAATTCCTTTTATATCATTTCTAAATAATAAAAACAGCTTGTTGCCGCTACCAGAAAAAGTTATGCTTATAAACATCCTACATCGACGCTTGCACCCTCTTAAACAGCCTAAAGTACTTGCAGCAGGTGTGTCTCAAGGATCCGTATTAGGCCCATTACTATTCTCCATATACATGTGCAGATTCATCATTTCATCATTACTCGCTTAAACATGTGGCGTTTCACCAATAAGCATAAGCTGATGATACCCAATATTCCTTCCTTGCGTGTGACATAGAAAATGCAATTAATAATATAAACGCTGACATTGCAAGGCTTTCAGAATTATCCGATTTGCATGAATTGGCTATCAATCCATCCAAATATGCATTTTTGGACCATCTAAAGAAAGAAACGCAGTAAGGGATGTTTATTTAACAATAGCCGCCGAGAATCTTTTTCATCTTATTTATCATACTGAGTCCAGTTTTTTTTAAAGACAAAGTGAAGTTTCCTAAAGCTGTCAGCCAGTGTTTTTGTGTGTCTTTGATAAGTGTGCCTGAATATCGCAAACCATTCACTACCAGACCCGAAAAAAAAACTAAGAAATATTTTAATTTCCTTATTTTTATTTATTGACCGTCTACGTGTGAGACACTCGAGGAGACACTATGTCCAAACAAGTTTTGTTTGTTTTCTTTCTTTCAGAAATTTTGTTTTAATTTCATTTAATGTGTTTTGGAATAAATTTTTGTCATTATCAATCAATCGTGTGTTTCGAGGTGTGTTGATTCGAACCCATTGTACGACCCGGATAAAGTTCATGTCAGTTTTGTGGGTGTTGTAGTTGACAGCAATCCATTGCACACAGCATTATTTAGCGCCCAACGTGAGGCACAGCAAATTTTTTAAAAGTGTACGTATGTATACATTTAAGAAAAATACCCTGTATCTTTTATATGCAATAGAAAGGTTACCTTAAGTACGTGCTGCTGCTATGTGCAACTTAATTATTTCGATAATAAAAGTAAAAAAAAAGTAGGTACAAACAGTACTAAGACCCATAAACTTCCAGTCTATAAAAATATGAGCCTGCCTATCCATGTGCAAATAGAAACAGAATTTTTACTCACCTAAATAATTCGTTTGAAACGTAACATCAAAAAGATCTTCAGTTAGTTGCTGGGGAGCGTAAAATACACCAGCATTGTTGACTAACGCATAAACAGAATTAAATTCAGTATTAATGTTATTGGCAAATTTTGAAATGCTGTGAAAGGAATTTAAGTCGAGCTCTTTGACAAAAACAGGAACCGAGAACTCCTTAAGTATTTCTGCACGAACTTCATTTGCCTTGGTCAAATCACGGCAAGCTAAGATAATTGTGGCACCTAAAACAAAATGTAAAAGTAGACCTCAAGTCAGACCAAAGGTTACAATCCGAGGGGGAAACCACTCTTTCAATTTGGTGTACATGAATTTTTCATTCCAGTTTCATTCCATTTTCAATCTTTCAATATTATCATTATCAGTTTCATTACTTTCAATCTGTTCATTCTCTTTTCATTCTATTAATTCTAAGATTAATTCTTTTTCATTCTATTAATTCTCTTCATTTATTTTTCATTTCCTCATTTTTCTTATTACGGTTATAAATATTTTTCATTAACGGTTTCATTATTTACAAAAACGAATAGTTCATTTTCAATTCTTACGATTTCATTCTTTCATTATTATTTCAATCTTTCATTACACACTTCAATCCTCTCATTATTTCCATTTTCAATCTGGTGTACAAATTTTAAGGAAGTGGTTTCCCCCTCGTTACAATCTTACCTCGTTCGGCGAGCAAAAATGCTAACGCTTCTCCAATGCCAGAAGAGGCCCCTGTTACAATAACCACTTGTCGATCGAGCCGCTCAATACACTTGCAAACACCGCCTGCAAAATATTTTCTAAAACCGGAATAGTGAAAAGCCGACTATCAATCCAAACCTACTTAAGAACATATAAAAGCGAACCAGTGAGGATAGTTCCTGTTAAATATTTCCACATATCGCAAAATTACAAAAAAAAAACAAATTTTCGCAGTTATACACAAAAGTAAGGTTATGTTTTATTCATCAACAAAGACAAAACTACTTATAAATTAATTCAAAACACTTACCATAATCTCACATCGAAGTTTGTTTTCTTTTATCCTGTGATAACGGCTTACTTAAGAAGATTACAAACAGGATATTCTTGTTTTTAACACAATTGCAGCCATTGCAGATAACCTTCACAGTGATAAAGATAGATGGTGAAATATTAAATTACAAAAACACTACAAAAAAAATGCAAAAAGAAACTAAAAAGGAACATTTTCAATTCTACAACTCTTTAACTGGACTGATTAAGGGGCTTGAAAATGAGTACACAATCATCGATCTACAGAACGAGGAGTGTGTTTCGGGTAAAATAAAGTATGTGGACGGTTACATGAATATCGATCTTGAAGATGTTATATTTTACAACTCCAGAGGGGTCGGGCACAAGTTCGAGCAATTTTTTGTTCGGGGACGATTAATTCGATACGTTCATATTCCAAAGCATCTGGTGGCTGTCGATGTTTTCAAAAAGTATGTTGGCAGCTTGAAGAGGATTAAACCGAGGAAGCCGGTTCATACTTTCAAACGATCTCGAGCGATGAAATATCATAAAGACACTATTGCAGATGCATATGCAAAAACATAAATTAGATTATACCCACTATTAGGTTCGAAATTAAACTTTGTATACACAGTAATTTTGTATGGAAATGAGAGTATATTAGGTTTTTTTATTATTATTATCATTGACTATAGGGGTTAAGGCCTGATCAGATGCAGGGCATATTCTATTCTCAGGGGAGCCCGACCGGGCAGCGCTTAGGCACACCAGATGCCCATTGTGCCTTGCAGGATATAGTCACCTACTAATTCCCTCATTATTTTTGTGACTTTTCTGATCATTTCTAGACAAGGTTTAGAGCAATGAGGAACCATAAATGCAGTGTGTCCACGGATCATCAACTTTATTCACATTTTTATATGGACCGGGAAAAAAAAGTACATATACCTACTGTATACCTAAGTAGGATTTTTTACAGCGATGTATGGCATAATATGATTCTTTATTATGCCATTAAAAGGAACCATCCTTAGATCATGCAATCAATATATACCGGGTGGTGCCTAGCGCGACGCAGCATAGGGATTTCAATGGTAATTTCTTTATAGTCAATTACTAGCTCCCCTAATTATTTTAGAGCAAAAGTGTAAATACGTTTTTTGTAAAGGAAAAAATACTGCATATGTTCATACTTTTAGTTATAATTTTCCATTTTTCAAAACCGTAGAAATCGCCAAAATAATACAGTAACTTTTAACAATCTGGAATAACATTTATTTCAATAACGTGATATATATTATATGGTATTAATAAACCCACAAATCTTCCACCCCTACACTCTAAATGGCCCACCCTGTATATGGGCTATACTTTTAAAAAAATTTGCTGTGGCTAGCACCTTATGGCCGTATACACCGAAAAATTTAAGCGGAACTTAGGTTAAGCATAGCTTAAAATCCATGACAACCATATACTTATTGTCGCAATAATCGTTGCCATGGATTATAAGCTAAGCCTCGCCCTCCGGTTAAATAATTTGTCGGTGGATACGGCCATTAGTGATCTAAGGCTTAAAGACAACCCCCCCCCCCCCACACACCTCCACCTACACAACTCACAAAACCAACACCAGACCCCTATATCCAACTCATATTTCGTCTCCATTTCCAACTCTAAAACCCATCCTATATCTGTAACATCTAAAACTTATTATTGACAATGAACAAAGGCAGGATTACAGTAAGCTTCCTTCGGGGCGATACTTCACCCATGAAAGATCCTTGTGTAATGAAACCCTCACAAAGAGATCGCCTTCCCAAAGAGAAATTCAAATTCCCTCCCATATACTCACCTACCCCAGGAATTCCAGGAACTCCTTGACAACCGCGCCCGCATGTACGTTAGTTAAAAAGAAACAATTAATTAGTGCCTTTTTCTTTGCAGATAGGGACACACGAGGCAGAATTCCGCGATCAAGAATCTTTTCACAGACAGACGGCATTGGGTCTGTACAGTTCTACCTACTCCCCAACGCAGCTTCCGCACTTTACATCGGCCACTAAAATTCATTCAACGCCAATTCCAAACTCCACCAATATGACGACCTGCTATCCATAAGGACGAGGTGATTTGTAAACTAGGTATGTATGGTTTTTTGTCACATATTAACGAAAGGGCGAAGACATAACGCCTGCACCCGCCCCCTATTTATTGGGATTTGTCAACATAGCTTTAAATGTAAATGCAACAACCTCGCACATTACCCTCGGTTTAAATTTCTGTTCTAAAGACCAGTAGCGTTTTAACACAAACTGCAATAAAGGACAAGAGCCCACCAGCTTTATCATTCCAACTCATCATAACTGCAACCTATAATACAGCACAAAAAAAGATGACAAAATTTTTTTAATTAAATTTCAGTGGTCCTTCCAGAACCAGCGCTAGTTACAAGGAGCAAAATATGTGCATTCCACAGCAGTTTCAAAAACCCACCGGTCCGCAATTGTATGCAAGGTATTAATTTATTATTGTAAACACAAACCTGAAAATGTAGAAGTATTAATATAGAAAAAATAAAAAGTGAAAGTTGCAATTAATTTAATATTTTGCTATGATTTCATACAAAGCCATATCCTTTTAATTTTAAATAAAGATACAAAAATATTGAAAAACTGCAAAAATGTTAAAAGCCACCACGTAATCTCAGTACTAAATGGAGAGTCGACTCTTTCTGAATGTTATAGTCCGATAATGTACGTCCATCTTCAAGCTGTTTTCCAGCAAAGATTAAACGCTGTTGATCTGGTGGAATTCCTTCTTTGTCCTGAATTTTTGCCTTCACGTTTTCAATCGTATCTGAAGGCTCTACTTCCAAAGTGATCGTTTTGCCTGTGAGAGTCTTGACAAAAATCTGCATGCCACCACGCAATCTCAACACCAAATGAAGAGTGGATTCCTTTTGGATGTTGTAATCGGAAAGTGTACGCCCATCCTCCAACTGTTTACCAGCAAAGATCAAACGCTGTTGGTCTGGGGGAATACCCTCTTTGTCCTGGATTTTTGCCTTTACATTCTCGATAGTATCAGAGGGTTCAACTTCCAAAGTGATCGTTTTGCCAGTTAAAGTCTTCACGAAGATTTGCATGCCACCACGCAATCTCAGAACCAAGTGAAGGGTCGATTCCTTTTGAATGTTGTAATCTGATAATGTGCGACCATCTTCGAGTTGCTTACCAGCAAAAATTAAACGTTGCTGATCTGGTGGGATGCCTTCTTTGTCTTGGATTTTCGCCTTTACATTTTCAATGGTGTCCGACGGCTCCACTTCTAGCGTGATGGTTTTTCCGGTCAAAGTTTTAACAAAAATCTGCATGCCTCCACGTAGTCGAAGTACTAAATGCAAAGTCGATTCTTTCTGGATGTTGTAATCGGAAAGAGTGCGGCCATCTTCCAACTGCTTTCCCGCAAAAATTAAACGCTGTTGATCGGGAGGAATGCCTTCTTTATCCTGAATTTTAGCTTTGACGTTTTCAATGGTGTCAGATGGTTCCACTTCCAACGTGATCGTTTTACCGGTAAGGGTTTTCACGAAGATCTGCATACCACCACGAAGTCTGAGTACTAAATGTAAAGTCGACTCCTTCTGGATATTGTAATCTGAGAGAGTGCGACCATCTTCCAACTGCTTTCCGGCAAAAATTAAACGTTGCTGATCTGGTGGGATGCCTTCTTTGTCCTGAATTTTCGCCTTCACATTTTCGATGGTATCTGAAGGCTCAACCTCGAGTGTTATAGTTTTTCCGGTCAACGTTTTAACAAAAATTTGCATACCTCCACGCAAGCGGAGTACCAAATGCAAAGTGGACTCTTTCTGAATGTTGTAGTCCGAAAGGGTGCGACCATCTTCCAATTGCTTTCCGGCAAAAATTAAACGTTGTTGATCGGGAGGAATGCCTTCTTTGTCTTGGATTTTCGCCTTAACATTCTCGATTGTGTCGGATGGCTCCACTTCGAGTGTAATTGTTTTACCGGTGAGAGTCTTCACAAAAATTTGCATGCCACCACGAAGACGGAGTACCAAATGCAAAGTGGATTCCTTCTGAATATTGTAGTCGGAAAGGGTGCGGCCATCTTCCAATTGCTTTCCAGCAAAAATCAAACGCTGTTGGTCTGGTGGGATACCTTCTTTGTCTTGAATCTTGGCCTTAACATTCTCAATCGTATCGGAAGGTTCCACTTCCAAAGTAATCGTTTTGCCGGTCAAAGTCTTCACGAAGATCTGCATGCCTCCTCGAAGACGAAGCACCAAATGCAAGGTAGATTCCTTCTGGATGTTATAGTCGGAAAGTGTTCGTCCGTCCTCCAATTGTTTTCCAGCAAAGATTAGACGCTGTTGATCGGGTGGGATGCCTTCTTTGTCCTGGATTTTCGCCTTCACATTCTCGATGGTGTCAGATGGCTCGACCTCTAAGGTGATGGTCTTACCAGTAAGGGTCTTAACGAAGATTTGCATTCTTTCTGAAAATTACAAACCAAATTAGTTTAGAAAGCAAACATTTTTATGATTCAGCACAATTACTGATGGCCGCCATTTTGTTAACTAATTTTCGTATCACGCAATAGTCAAAGCTGCAACGACGTTAAAATACCCCATTTTAATTGCAATAATTTGGTTGTTAACTTACTAATGTCGTTAACTGGACAGGGAATTTAGTAAAAGAAATTTCAGAATTACAAGTGACAACGTCTACAATCGGGAATTGACAACGAAATTAAAAAAATTACATTGCATACTTTAGAACTAGAAAGTAAATAGGATAGCAAAACCTTTACCTTAATTTATATCAATTTCACAATCACAAATAATTCACTTTTCAACGTTTTAGCAGATTTTTCGTGTTGTACAAAGACAATTACTATAATGGCGACTTTTGCAGCGGGCGTTGTATTTATACATATGCTATCCCCCACTACAATTTCGAGCAAATAGCCTCGAACCCCGTCGAATATTCTAGAATTTTTTCGGTCGATATCGCAAAATAAACGGTTTCTAAAGGATTTGCTCATACGATAATTAGCAGGAACAATAGTAATTTAAAAAATATGTGGAGAATCCAAATTTTGATGTAAAATCAGCTTGCAAAACGGCAATTTGTACAATCGCCCGGGAAAAACGATTGATTCAAAACGACCGTTTTTCGTAACTACACGTCACAATGTTATTGTTTGATTTTCATTAGAAGACGTCTTTGTTTACTTTAATATTATGTTTACGTCCTCATTAATTTGTTGTTTGTAGGTACTTAATTGCTTAGATTCGCCAAATGATCCTATAATTGTAATTGTAACATTGTGCAACCCTTATAACATTTGCGTCAGAAACGTATTGATCATTCCGATTTCCCAAATTTCAGTCTGGCATGACTATACAATTGAACTCGACTCTAACGAGTTCACGAAGTTTTAAAAATAGGATTACAGGAATTTGGAGTTCGAATCCTCAATTACGTTTGTCGAATCATGATAAGCTCCTGTATTGACGTAGTTTTTAAAAATATCCTATTTTCTCTCATACCTTTGCTTATCATTACCATATAATGAATGTTTACATTACATTGCAAAATTTTCCTGATAATGTTACATCGTTTGTTGTTAAATTCTTTCTGGGATTATGACCTTAATTCTCATGTGCAAAGATCTACACCGCAGTTGGATAAACACCATTTTTACGTTTTACCATTGGTTTTATACCTGTAGGTACTTTAATCGTTCCTTCACTCAGCGCTTTAAAGTTTAATTGAAACAACATTGTACATGACTCATAACATAGATAAAAGCCTTGATAAAAGCGCTTTTGGTCGTGATTTTCACTGCAATTCCTATTAAAAATCATCATACAGAAGATTCGCTTTTTAATACCAGTTGAAAGGTTATTTTAGGTTTAGGTGGTTGATCATACCCATACGTACAAAACAATTACTTTGAATGGAACTATAGTTGTTGATCTTAGTTCAACGTCCACATTTTCTGCAAAAGTTGTTTAGTTCAATTGTAAAATTGTCAACCTGTAAGAAGTAATTAGTAATTCAGATTTCAGAGAAGATAACATTGCATTGACTCTATTTATTATAGGTAGATTGCATTCCAAAATATCGGCCCTTACATAGTACCTACATATGTACCTATACGCGTACAAGAAAAGATGTGTTCGAATTACTTTTTCAGTAGCCCTACTACAATTACTCATATAAACTACTTCCATAACCCTGGACTCGTCTACGGTGTATTGGCCATCATAGTATGTATTGATCTGCCTTTTGGATTCATGGAGGGGTCATCCACATACAGTATAGGCCAAAAATGATGCAATTGCAGCATAAGTACATACTTGTTTTTTGTTGTTTAAACAAATAGCTACCTAAATTACCTAAATATTGTACAGGATGGTTCAAACTTCAAATTCACCATGGTATCTCGGTAACGGTGAGAGATACAGTGTAGGTTATTCTTCATACACGGTCTAGTGTGTAATTTTGAAAGCAAGAGATAGGTAAGTTTTACAATGTCAGCTTGACGCAAAAATTCCCAAAGTAAAGTTTACGATCTTCACAAGTCTCAATCCGCCCTTAGTTACTGTCGCCCTGTAAACACATCTTTACTGAATGCAATATTTTCTGGTAAATTTATTGTTTTAATATTGCAAACCTGAAAACACTAAAGAATTTTTCGACGAATCAGCTGTTTGTGTCGCATCGCACAACATATGAGTAATGGAGCTATATTTGCAATTTAATTAATTTAACTTTTAATTTAATTTAGTAGCAAAATTGGGAGTGTTACGTAAGGTGTATTTATCGAAAAAATGGCCTCAAATGGTGCCGAAGCGACTGAAAACGAAAAAACGATAGAGCAATGCTACGAAAACTTAATAGTGATAGATATAGGTGCGAATTTAACAAATAAGAAATATAGTAGAGATTTAGACTCTGTAATACAACGAGCGAAGGATTCCGGTATGTATAATTGTAATTTTTATGATGCTTGGTGTATTGACATGGCTTCAAGGCGTGCAAAAAATTATGGTGACCGGTACTTCAGTTAGAACCAGTAAAGAAGCATTGAGACTAACACGAATATACCCCGGAACACTATACTCAACAGCAGGTAATAGCCAACGAGGCTATTTTGATTTCAACCTGTTTCTTATAGGTATTCATCCTCACGATGCAAAATCATACACAGACGAATCGTGGGAAGAGTTAAAAAGTTTAGCTGGAAATCCGGAATGTGTCGCTATAGGAGAGTGTGGACTTGATTATAATCGAAATTTTTCCGAGCCCGAGGAGCAAAGAACAGTCTTCCACAAGCAGGTTATTAACCTGTTAGACATACAATAACATTATGTAAATTTATGTTTGTTTCAGATTCAATTAGCATGTGAACTTTCTAAGCCATTATTTATACATGAACGAGAAGCTCACGAAGATTTGTTAGCAATTTTACGGCAATATTCATCTCGACTGCCTTCTGTTGTAATACACTGTTTCACTGGTACAACAGAACAAGCTCTTGCGTACCTCGATCAAGGGTTTTACATAGGACTAACCGGTTGGTTGGCTGTTGTTACTTCTCAAACTATATGAAACATTGTAGGCTACTTATGTAAAGATAAATCTGATACAGGTGTGCGTAAATTACTTGTGGATGGTACAATACCTTTAGACCGTTTATTGGTTGAAACAGATGCTCCGTTTATGTATCCAAACACACGTGCCTCTAAATTGCCTCCTCATGTTAAAGATGCACTAACTGAAAGGTACAGTACATTCACAAATCTTTTTTTTGGCAACTTTTACATACTTTGGTTTGCTATGGTACTTTCTATCTTAAATAAGTAGCATACCGAGAACATTAGTTCATTGTGAATTGATTTTTTTGTTACAGGTCAATGACATTTTTGCATCGCTACTGCACTTTTCAACGAAACGAACCTTGCTCTCTTCCTGCCATTGTTGAGATGATTGCAGCTTTTATGAACAAGAAACCGGAAGATGTTGCTTTAGCTACTGCCTTTAATGCCTTAAAACTATTTAATTTATCTCAATAAATTGTTATGTTACAATATTTTAAAATGACGCTTTTAACATGTTATCGTATACAGATCTCTAACTTTTGCGTTGTATAATTGGTGGCTATTTTATATTTATATTTTCATATATATGATATTTTGTTGTAATTTAATATTATGTGTAGCCAAAAACTATTAGTTGTTACTAGTTTTAGATACATATTTATTTTTTGATATTTTTCAGGCATTTTTACAGATGTCTGATGTCGGTGTAATTTTAATTGCCTAGTATTGCCTTTTTATGTGTGATATTTGACATTAATGTAAAACCAGTGCCTTATGTAAATAAATGTTTAAGTATATATTTTTTTTTGTGGGGAGAACCCCTAGACCCCTCTTCACTAAGGGGTATTCCCCCCTTCCGTCTTTCAAAAATGACCCCCCCTCCCCCTTAAACATAATCCCAGATCCCCCTGGTCCCTACATGAAGTAAAGAAAATATGATATGCTAGATTACCGTTCCAAATTCGACCAGTTGGCGCATGACGTCATGCGGAGTTTAAAATTTGAATGAAAAAGAGTTGAATTGATCAAAGCTATAAAAATGGTATGCCGAAAAATATGAAGAAATCATTACCTAATAATCACATTTAAAGATGCTTTACGCTATGATGCAGCGTTTTTCCAAATAATGAGTAATAATAATGGGGTATATAGTTTGCTCATTTAATCTCATCAAATAACCCACATGTACAAGGTGTCCTAACAAAAATGTGCCCAGCACTTTTGAATATTTTCGCCATTTTGGAATTAAATCACTTGTAAACTACTTTAATCCATTAGTTTTGGTATGTACATCTAACTACAGAACACCGCATTTTGTTGAAAACTAATTCACAAATTCCAAGAAAAAGTACCAAAAACGCGGGGTCACCCACTGCTGTCAATACGTGTACATAGTTATGTCAATACTTGCCAATACGTTAGAATACCTGCCAATACTTGAGAATACCAATCAATACCCGACAATACACGTGAACACATGTCAATACTTGACAATACATTTAAATACTTGGCAATGCATGTAAATAACTACCAGAAAATGTCACTATTGTGATTTTTTTTCAATCTATTTTTATGCGCAACACACCCCGCGCTTTACCGAGAGCGTACGAAGTTGGAAGCGCCTAGTCAAAAGACTGACATGCTGAATCACACCTCGTGGAAGTGTAAAAGTGAAGTGTTTTATGTATAAAAATTATAATGGATGAAGGCGTGGAGGGACGAGTAAGTAGTAGTGTTTCGATTTTATGTTTAATAATCTTCTATCCTTCCAGAGCACGAGTTTAAATTTCCACTTGAAGAAAGCAGACGATTAGGAAATTTAAAAGAAAATGTCATTTCTAGTGATGTACCGAACATAGCCGAAATACAACAAATTTTAAAGAAAGCCGAGAAAGATGCCACAAACACATGCATATTACAACTAGGCATGACTGGGATTGAAAGCACTTGTTTTAATAACATTGATTTGAACACCATTGCAGAAAAACAATTATCTGTTAGTAGAATAAATTGCAATGGAACGGAGTTACTACGCACATCAACAGAAATGGAACACAATGCAATTGAATCGGAGGACGAATATGAACGTTTAATGGAAAATTACATCACTATTTAAAAAAATTTTAAAGATTTAAACTTAAAAGAGTACAAGACTGCCAATCAGGATAAGAAATCAGTTAATAAAGCGTTTTTAAATATCATTATTAATGAAGAAAAACAGATGACGGTTGGAAAATCTTGGTTATTTTCGGAGAAAAAACATCTGTCCAGTGATACAAGAATTCGTGTACGAGGTATGTCATCAAATAACGTGAATTTTCATAGAGAGAAGCGAGGAATACAACATCGCCAAAAGCCATCACTACAACAAGAGGCAGCAACAGAAACAGAATCCGAAATAGAAACGTCCACAGAAACGTCCGAGAGTAATATAGAATTAGATAGTACCTTCGACAGTACTAAAGTGCTTTCTATATCTAATAAAACTGAAGATGAGAACTGCGATAGCCAATCAGATATCTGTACCATTAACCTGGAAATGGAAAAATATTATAGTGTTTATTATGATGAGACTTGGTATATAGGTCGCATAATACAAAAGAAAGAGACCAGTTGTACCATCAAATTTTTGAAAGAAGAATTAGACAAATTCATGTGGCCTAGTGCAGATGACATAAAAATTGTTAATAGTGAATACATTTTTTATGGACCTATTGCTTTGGAAGGCATCGGGCCATTTTCCATAAAACGGCACGATTTGATCTTAATAAAAAAAGAATATAAAGAGCTGAAAAAGAAAATGCAAGGGAAATGATTTATTTGGTATTAAATTTTTTTTATGAATTGTTATTTTGTTTAGTATCATTTAAAAAACATATTGTATCGTGTTTTTTGAATAAACGCATTTGTGAATCAGCAATTCTAATGTTTTTTTATCTTTTTGTTTTATTTTAATATTACAAACGACTACAAAATGTATCTGATTAAAATGAATTTTGAATAATTTAAATTGCATCTATAATTACAGTCATATCACATCTGGGAATACATGCCAATACCTGGGAGTACTTATCAATATCTGACAATACTTGGCAATATTCGAGAATACTTGTCAATATCTGAAAATCCGGTCAATACTTGGGAATACATGTCAATTCTCCGGAATACACGGTTTTGTCAATACATGTACAAAATGTTTGCTAGTGGTTGACCCCTCG
>NW_022170249.1:51553230-51643624 GCF_008802855.1 Photinus pyralis
TGTGTAATGAAACCCTCACAAAGAGATCGCCTTCCCAAAGAGAAATTCAAATTCCCTCCCATATACTCACCTACCCCAGGAATTCCAGGAACTCCTTGACAACCGCGCCCGCATGTACGTTAGTTAAAAAGAAACAATTAATTAGTGCCTTTTTCTTTGCAGATAGGGACACACGAGGCAGAATTCCGCGATCAAGAATCTTTTCACAGACAGACGGCATTGGGTCTGTACAGTTCTACCTACTCCCCAACGCAGCTTCCGCACTTTACATCGGCCACTAAAATTCATTCAACGCCAATTCCAAACTCCACCAATATGACGACCTGCTATCCATAAGGACGAGGTGATTTGTAAACTAGGTATGTATGGTTTTTTGTCACATATTAACGAAAGGGCGAAGACATAACGCCTGCACCCGCCCCCTATTTATTGGGATTTGTCAACATAGCTTTAAATGTAAATGCAACAACCTCGCACATTACCCTCGGTTTAAATTTCTGTTCTAAAGACCAGTAGCGTTTTAACACAAACTGCAATAAAGGACAAGAGCCCACCAGCTTTATCATTCCAACTCATCATAACTGCAACCTATAATACAGCACAAAAAAAGATGACAAAATTTTTTTAATTAAATTTCAGTGGTCCTTCCAGAACCAGCGCTAGTTACAAGGAGCAAAATATGTGCATTCCACAGCAGTTTCAAAAACCCACCGGTCCGCAATTGTATGCAAGGTATTAATTTATTATTGTAAACACAAACCTGAAAATGTAGAAGTATTAATATAGAAAAAATAAAAAGTGAAAGTTGCAATTAATTTAATATTTTGCTATGATTTCATACAAAGCCATATCCTTTTAATTTTAAATAAAGATACAAAAATATTGAAAAACTGCAAAAATGTTAAAAGCCACCACGTAATCTCAGTACTAAATGGAGAGTCGACTCTTTCTGAATGTTATAGTCCGATAATGTACGTCCATCTTCAAGCTGTTTTCCAGCAAAGATTAAACGCTGTTGATCTGGTGGAATTCCTTCTTTGTCCTGAATTTTTGCCTTCACGTTTTCAATCGTATCTGAAGGCTCTACTTCCAAAGTGATCGTTTTGCCTGTGAGAGTCTTGACAAAAATCTGCATGCCACCACGCAATCTCAACACCAAATGAAGAGTGGATTCCTTTTGGATGTTGTAATCGGAAAGTGTACGCCCATCCTCCAACTGTTTACCAGCAAAGATCAAACGCTGTTGGTCTGGGGGAATACCCTCTTTGTCCTGGATTTTTGCCTTTACATTCTCGATAGTATCAGAGGGTTCAACTTCCAAAGTGATCGTTTTGCCAGTTAAAGTCTTCACGAAGATTTGCATGCCACCACGCAATCTCAGAACCAAGTGAAGGGTCGATTCCTTTTGAATGTTGTAATCTGATAATGTGCGACCATCTTCGAGTTGCTTACCAGCAAAAATTAAACGTTGCTGATCTGGTGGGATGCCTTCTTTGTCTTGGATTTTCGCCTTTACATTTTCAATGGTGTCCGACGGCTCCACTTCTAGCGTGATGGTTTTTCCGGTCAAAGTTTTAACAAAAATCTGCATGCCTCCACGTAGTCGAAGTACTAAATGCAAAGTCGATTCTTTCTGGATGTTGTAATCGGAAAGAGTGCGGCCATCTTCCAACTGCTTTCCCGCAAAAATTAAACGCTGTTGATCGGGAGGAATGCCTTCTTTATCCTGAATTTTAGCTTTGACGTTTTCAATGGTGTCAGATGGTTCCACTTCCAACGTGATCGTTTTACCGGTAAGGGTTTTCACGAAGATCTGCATACCACCACGAAGTCTGAGTACTAAATGTAAAGTCGACTCCTTCTGGATATTGTAATCTGAGAGAGTGCGACCATCTTCCAACTGCTTTCCGGCAAAAATTAAACGTTGCTGATCTGGTGGGATGCCTTCTTTGTCCTGAATTTTCGCCTTCACATTTTCGATGGTATCTGAAGGCTCAACCTCGAGTGTTATAGTTTTTCCGGTCAACGTTTTAACAAAAATTTGCATACCTCCACGCAAGCGGAGTACCAAATGCAAAGTGGACTCTTTCTGAATGTTGTAGTCCGAAAGGGTGCGACCATCTTCCAATTGCTTTCCGGCAAAAATTAAACGTTGTTGATCGGGAGGAATGCCTTCTTTGTCTTGGATTTTCGCCTTAACATTCTCGATTGTGTCGGATGGCTCCACTTCGAGTGTAATTGTTTTACCGGTGAGAGTCTTCACAAAAATTTGCATGCCACCACGAAGACGGAGTACCAAATGCAAAGTGGATTCCTTCTGAATATTGTAGTCGGAAAGGGTGCGGCCATCTTCCAATTGCTTTCCAGCAAAAATCAAACGCTGTTGGTCTGGTGGGATACCTTCTTTGTCTTGAATCTTGGCCTTAACATTCTCAATCGTATCGGAAGGTTCCACTTCCAAAGTAATCGTTTTGCCGGTCAAAGTCTTCACGAAGATCTGCATGCCTCCTCGAAGACGAAGCACCAAATGCAAGGTAGATTCCTTCTGGATGTTATAGTCGGAAAGTGTTCGTCCGTCCTCCAATTGTTTTCCAGCAAAGATTAGACGCTGTTGATCGGGTGGGATGCCTTCTTTGTCCTGGATTTTCGCCTTCACATTCTCGATGGTGTCAGATGGCTCGACCTCTAAGGTGATGGTCTTACCAGTAAGGGTCTTAACGAAGATTTGCATTCTTTCTGAAAATTACAAACCAAATTAGTTTAGAAAGCAAACATTTTTATGATTCAGCACAATTACTGATGGCCGCCATTTTGTTAACTAATTTTCGTATCACGCAATAGTCAAAGCTGCAACGACGTTAAAATACCCCATTTTAATTGCAATAATTTGGTTGTTAACTTACTAATGTCGTTAACTGGACAGGGAATTTAGTAAAAGAAATTTCAGAATTACAAGTGACAACGTCTACAATCGGGAATTGACAACGAAATTAAAAAAATTACATTGCATACTTTAGAACTAGAAAGTAAATAGGATAGCAAAACCTTTACCTTAATTTATATCAATTTCACAATCACAAATAATTCACTTTTCAACGTTTTAGCAGATTTTTCGTGTTGTACAAAGACAATTACTATAATGGCGACTTTTGCAGCGGGCGTTGTATTTATACATATGCTATCCCCCACTACAATTTCGAGCAAATAGCCTCGAACCCCGTCGAATATTCTAGAATTTTTTCGGTCGATATCGCAAAATAAACGGTTTCTAAAGGATTTGCTCATACGATAATTAGCAGGAACAATAGTAATTTAAAAAATATGTGGAGAATCCAAATTTTGATGTAAAATCAGCTTGCAAAACGGCAATTTGTACAATCGCCCGGGAAAAACGATTGATTCAAAACGACCGTTTTTCGTAACTACACGTCACAATGTTATTGTTTGATTTTCATTAGAAGACGTCTTTGTTTACTTTAATATTATGTTTACGTCCTCATTAATTTGTTGTTTGTAGGTACTTAATTGCTTAGATTCGCCAAATGATCCTATAATTGTAATTGTAACATTGTGCAACCCTTATAACATTTGCGTCAGAAACGTATTGATCATTCCGATTTCCCAAATTTCAGTCTGGCATGACTATACAATTGAACTCGACTCTAACGAGTTCACGAAGTTTTAAAAATAGGATTACAGGAATTTGGAGTTCGAATCCTCAATTACGTTTGTCGAATCATGATAAGCTCCTGTATTGACGTAGTTTTTAAAAATATCCTATTTTCTCTCATACCTTTGCTTATCATTACCATATAATGAATGTTTACATTACATTGCAAAATTTTCCTGATAATGTTACATCGTTTGTTGTTAAATTCTTTCTGGGATTATGACCTTAATTCTCATGTGCAAAGATCTACACCGCAGTTGGATAAACACCATTTTTACGTTTTACCATTGGTTTTATACCTGTAGGTACTTTAATCGTTCCTTCACTCAGCGCTTTAAAGTTTAATTGAAACAACATTGTACATGACTCATAACATAGATAAAAGCCTTGATAAAAGCGCTTTTGGTCGTGATTTTCACTGCAATTCCTATTAAAAATCATCATACAGAAGATTCGCTTTTTAATACCAGTTGAAAGGTTATTTTAGGTTTAGGTGGTTGATCATACCCATACGTACAAAACAATTACTTTGAATGGAACTATAGTTGTTGATCTTAGTTCAACGTCCACATTTTCTGCAAAAGTTGTTTAGTTCAATTGTAAAATTGTCAACCTGTAAGAAGTAATTAGTAATTCAGATTTCAGAGAAGATAACATTGCATTGACTCTATTTATTATAGGTAGATTGCATTCCAAAATATCGGCCCTTACATAGTACCTACATATGTACCTATACGCGTACAAGAAAAGATGTGTTCGAATTACTTTTTCAGTAGCCCTACTACAATTACTCATATAAACTACTTCCATAACCCTGGACTCGTCTACGGTGTATTGGCCATCATAGTATGTATTGATCTGCCTTTTGGATTCATGGAGGGGTCATCCACATACAGTATAGGCCAAAAATGATGCAATTGCAGCATAAGTACATACTTGTTTTTTGTTGTTTAAACAAATAGCTACCTAAATTACCTAAATATTGTACAGGATGGTTCAAACTTCAAATTCACCATGGTATCTCGGTAACGGTGAGAGATACAGTGTAGGTTATTCTTCATACACGGTCTAGTGTGTAATTTTGAAAGCAAGAGATAGGTAAGTTTTACAATGTCAGCTTGACGCAAAAATTCCCAAAGTAAAGTTTACGATCTTCACAAGTCTCAATCCGCCCTTAGTTACTGTCGCCCTGTAAACACATCTTTACTGAATGCAATATTTTCTGGTAAATTTATTGTTTTAATATTGCAAACCTGAAAACACTAAAGAATTTTTCGACGAATCAGCTGTTTGTGTCGCATCGCACAACATATGAGTAATGGAGCTATATTTGCAATTTAATTAATTTAACTTTTAATTTAATTTAGTAGCAAAATTGGGAGTGTTACGTAAGGTGTATTTATCGAAAAAATGGCCTCAAATGGTGCCGAAGCGACTGAAAACGAAAAAACGATAGAGCAATGCTACGAAAACTTAATAGTGATAGATATAGGTGCGAATTTAACAAATAAGAAATATAGTAGAGATTTAGACTCTGTAATACAACGAGCGAAGGATTCCGGTATGTATAATTGTAATTTTTATGATGCTTGGTGTATTGACATGGCTTCAAGGCGTGCAAAAAATTATGGTGACCGGTACTTCAGTTAGAACCAGTAAAGAAGCATTGAGACTAACACGAATATACCCCGGAACACTATACTCAACAGCAGGTAATAGCCAACGAGGCTATTTTGATTTCAACCTGTTTCTTATAGGTATTCATCCTCACGATGCAAAATCATACACAGACGAATCGTGGGAAGAGTTAAAAAGTTTAGCTGGAAATCCGGAATGTGTCGCTATAGGAGAGTGTGGACTTGATTATAATCGAAATTTTTCCGAGCCCGAGGAGCAAAGAACAGTCTTCCACAAGCAGGTTATTAACCTGTTAGACATACAATAACATTATGTAAATTTATGTTTGTTTCAGATTCAATTAGCATGTGAACTTTCTAAGCCATTATTTATACATGAACGAGAAGCTCACGAAGATTTGTTAGCAATTTTACGGCAATATTCATCTCGACTGCCTTCTGTTGTAATACACTGTTTCACTGGTACAACAGAACAAGCTCTTGCGTACCTCGATCAAGGGTTTTACATAGGACTAACCGGTTGGTTGGCTGTTGTTACTTCTCAAACTATATGAAACATTGTAGGCTACTTATGTAAAGATAAATCTGATACAGGTGTGCGTAAATTACTTGTGGATGGTACAATACCTTTAGACCGTTTATTGGTTGAAACAGATGCTCCGTTTATGTATCCAAACACACGTGCCTCTAAATTGCCTCCTCATGTTAAAGATGCACTAACTGAAAGGTACAGTACATTCACAAATCTTTTTTTTGGCAACTTTTACATACTTTGGTTTGCTATGGTACTTTCTATCTTAAATAAGTAGCATACCGAGAACATTAGTTCATTGTGAATTGATTTTTTTGTTACAGGTCAATGACATTTTTGCATCGCTACTGCACTTTTCAACGAAACGAACCTTGCTCTCTTCCTGCCATTGTTGAGATGATTGCAGCTTTTATGAACAAGAAACCGGAAGATGTTGCTTTAGCTACTGCCTTTAATGCCTTAAAACTATTTAATTTATCTCAATAAATTGTTATGTTACAATATTTTAAAATGACGCTTTTAACATGTTATCGTATACAGATCTCTAACTTTTGCGTTGTATAATTGGTGGCTATTTTATATTTATATTTTCATATATATGATATTTTGTTGTAATTTAATATTATGTGTAGCCAAAAACTATTAGTTGTTACTAGTTTTAGATACATATTTATTTTTTGATATTTTTCAGGCATTTTTACAGATGTCTGATGTCGGTGTAATTTTAATTGCCTAGTATTGCCTTTTTATGTGTGATATTTGACATTAATGTAAAACCAGTGCCTTATGTAAATAAATGTTTAAGTATATATTTTTTTTTGTGGGGAGAACCCCTAGACCCCTCTTCACTAAGGGGTATTCCCCCCTTCCGTCTTTCAAAAATGACCCCCCCTCCCCCTTAAACATAATCCCAGATCCCCCTGGTCCCTACATGAAGTAAAGAAAATATGATATGCTAGATTACCGTTCCAAATTCGACCAGTTGGCGCATGACGTCATGCGGAGTTTAAAATTTGAATGAAAAAGAGTTGAATTGATCAAAGCTATAAAAATGGTATGCCGAAAAATATGAAGAAATCATTACCTAATAATCACATTTAAAGATGCTTTACGCTATGATGCAGCGTTTTTCCAAATAATGAGTAATAATAATGGGGTATATAGTTTGCTCATTTAATCTCATCAAATAACCCACATGTACAAGGTGTCCTAACAAAAATGTGCCCAGCACTTTTGAATATTTTCGCCATTTTGGAATTAAATCACTTGTAAACTACTTTAATCCATTAGTTTTGGTATGTACATCTAACTACAGAACACCGCATTTTGTTGAAAACTAATTCACAAATTCCAAGAAAAAGTACCAAAAACGCAAAATCAGTGAAAGGCTCCGCATGACTTCACCTTGCGTAATTCATAACTCCGCCCACATGCGCAATATTATACCTAAAGTCACTAGATATAGTATAATATATACTATATTTAGTGACTTTAATTATACCTATCTTGTATTGTAGGTATCATATGCTGTGATTATGATCATAAGAGCTGCCAATAGGTCCGCAAATGTAAATTGAAGCAATTAATTTACTATTACTCACCAGAATTATTTTGTGAAGTGAAAATCCATTCTTCTATTCTTGTCGGAGATAAACTTTTCAATAACTTTTTCGTTAAAATTTGGTATTTCTTGCACCATCGACTTCTCAATTGCAAGCATTACAAGAGCACTTTCTCCACTTATGGTATCTCTTAAATAGGTCTCAACTAACTTTAATGTCGAAAAACACCTTTCCGCTTCACATGTGATCATTGGAAGAGTCACCAAAATTTTTAAAACTTTCACAACTTCGCCGAACGCACTATCCAAGCCGAAAGATGTTAGAAAGTTTAATGTGGGTAAACACCCGGAAAAATTTTGCCCTGTTATTTCACTTCTTGAGTAAAATATAGCTAGTTCCATTTTTAGAATTTCTTTGTCTATCATAGGGAACGCTTGAGAAAATTGATCAATGTCTTCCAAAGGCAGTGTTTTTGCATATATCTTATAATTTTCCCTTAAAAATAATTTTGCACCACATAAATGATTATTAAAAGAAAACCGAATTCTCAATTCTGACGTTATTATATCACATACTTCTTTTGCAGATATGTTTACATCTTCTTGATTAAGTCTAGGTCGCTTTCTTGGAACTTCTGTATTTACTGGTTCATTTTTAATGGGTGGTAATAAATTATTTCTAATTTGTGCAATTTCTGTTTCAAAATCGTTTATACATTCCTGGACTTTTACAACATCTATTTCAATTTTTTGTAGCTGACTATATAAAATATCAATATGTGGCATGACTTTTGAAAAAAAGTTTAACCAAAATAAAAATGAGTCATCTTCTAGCCATTTAATAAATCCCGCTGCTTGGGTAATCGTTTCAGAATTGTATTGTTTTGGAATTCCTGAAATGATATTTTCAAAACAGTCAATAAGGTCGTCTTTATTGTTGTAAACAGTCTGTACTATACAAGAGTTAAAATCCCATCGCGTTTGTGAAGTTTTTGGAAGGTGTTGAAGAGCTGCCATTCTATCTGGTGATTGAGAAAAAAAGGCTGATATGCCTTTTAAACTTGTAAAAAATATTTGTACACTACTGATACTCGAAACTGCTTGTTCTAATATTTTATGAAGCCGATGAGCGTAGCAATATACAAAGTGTGCATTTTTGTATTGTTCTCGAAGTTTCACGTTAACACCATTTAAATGACCGCGCATAACAACAGCTCCGTCATATGTTTGACAAATCAGTTTTTCAAAGCAATCTGGTAAAATCGGCGAAATCTGCTCTAAAATACATTGAGACAGTCCTTCTGCATCTTGACTTTTTGGATTTGCAAACCCCCAAAACCGCTCAAATATTTTTCCATTTAGTTCATAACGCAATACAACTACAGTTTGAGTTTGAGTTGATACATCAGTAGTGTCGTCTGCCATAAGTGCGAGATACGTAGATTCTCTAATTTCTCCAAGAATATGTTCACGACAAACCTCAAACATACATTGCAAAAGTTCATTCTGAATAGACTTTGATGTCCCTTTGAACACTCTCGCTTCTTGAATATGACTATTAAAGGCAATATCGACATTTGCCAAAAAATCCACCAATTCTAAAAATACGCCTCTATTTGAGGAGCCTTCTTTCTCATCGTGACCGCGAAGGGGAAGATTACAAGTTCCGCACAGTTTTAATATATCGATAATTTTTGAGAGTACCTGTCGATTTTTTATCACAGTCTCATTATGTTTTCGTTTTGCATCCGCACACGTTGCACTTAGGAATCTAGTAATATTAGTCTTTCCTAGAAGTTGAAAACTGACAAAATTATTTCGATGTTTGGCACTATTTTCGTGTTTTTTAATTTTTACCGAAAGGTGCTTTAAATCGTTTACGCCGTTTTTAGTCCAGTTATCTTCGCCCCCGAAAAGCAGACATACAAAGCAAAAGAACGAGTTGTTTTCCTCGCAACCACAAATCCAAAGAGTCTTAATGTAAATGGTTTTGTCAAATTTCCGCGTAAAAGCATTTTTATTTTTGCACTTCCGTTGCTCTTGCACGATATTTAATTCTGGCGTTGGACGACCATTTTCTTTTATTTGTACTTTCTCATTTAAGCTTAAACAACTAAATCTAAGTTTTTTAATTTCACTCACCTTCATAATTGCACTTTACAGTTCAGTCTAATAAAAATCTGAAAAATACTGTACATACAACGGATCAATATGTTTGAAAAATGCGGGAAACAATAATTTATTTAATAATTTTAGTCACACATATGCGCTACGCAAATCGCTGCGGGCGCAATGACCCGAGCCCGATATCCAATCCATGCAAAGAGCACGATCTCCCACTCCACCCGCGAACTTATGCATCGGTGGTTGCCATGACAACCGCAATAAATTTGGAGCGCCAGAGGAAGAGCCCTTCTCAGTGCTGTTAACACGAGATTTATGGCTACCATCGTTTGTTTTTCTTATTTTGGTTATTTTTTAAAAGCGGGAAATATCAAATGTTATTGTTTTTTTAAAGGATTAATTCCACTTTATTGCTTTTTTATTGTGAGGGAGGGCGGCGCGGCAGAGCTCCCCGCACCGGCCTCTACTGAGCTGATTACCGCAGTACAAAAAATAGAGTAATTAATTCTAATACCGACTTACGTTGTTCGTTGTCAGGCCAGGATTTGCGGTGGAATTTTTTTTCGAATTTCCTAAAACCAATATCAGATTCGTGATTTTCATGCTCTAAAACCAAATTTCGTCGAAAACAGAATTTGGGTGCGGGTGGTACGAATTTTGAAATTTTTTTTTCAAAATCGGAAGGAGCATACCCCCAAAGTACTGTGCCCAAAGCATAGTTGATCAAACCGCGCACCAACGACAATTCTACACGTACAGGCAGACTGTTCAGTTCAAACTGTCAGGCTTGCCAGACCATGTGTAGCCCGGCTTAATAATAGAAGTAAAAAAGAACATGTTTAAACTTATAAGATATAATTTATTGTTACTGTACATTAACTAAATAATTTCAATATAAAATATTGAAATGAATATTATTGTTTTATTACAGTTTGTACTGTTTTTAAATCACATACTACTTTCTACCACATAAATTGACAGGTAGTTACTTCAAATAAAATTATCGGGATCACCATTACAATATAACATTATTATCTTCAATGAAAGCAATTATACAAACTTTAGTAACCAACTGTCACTATACCAACAACCTGGATAACTGCCGATTTCATGACACATATTTGGAAATAAAAGAAATTGTCTTTAAGAATGACTATGAAGATTAGTGATAAGCTGATACTTTTAGTTTTTTTAGTCTTCTTGGTTGAATGGAGCTATCAGTATCGGATGTATCTGACTCGGATTCTTTAAGGTCAGAAGCATCTAAAGTGAATGACCCTGATGTTTTCGCCTTTTCTAACGTTCGTACTAAAAAACGAATGATTGTGAAAGATGAACGATCGTCACTTTACTTTTATACTTTGAGCTTCAAGTAAACTGTTTTGTCGCTTCAGATCTTCAATGTCTTGTTGATGCGCATTGTTTTTCCTTCTCATGAACTGGATATATTCGGCGGCCTTTTTCAAAATTTGAGCACGGCTCGCCTGTTCAGATATGAAAATTACTATTCTTGAGAAATAGATTTACCTTCTCTCCGCTTAAAGCAGGTACCGAGTCTCGCAAACTACTAAAACTATCCTTGATATGGTCACGTCGTTTACGCTCCAGCGCGTTGTGATGAGCTCTTTTTTCAGCCTAGACAAAAATATTACTTGATTAGAATTCTACAATTGTATAGGCATTCAAAATAGAAAATTTGTGTATTCTTGGTATTAATATCTGATTTGCAGTTGTTTATTAATAATACCACAGATTTAAATATAGTATATTTAAATCTGTGATAATACTGAGTTATAATTATAAATTATCCGTATTTTTGAGGTCTACTTGAATTTGGACCCCCCCTCCCAATTTAATTAAGAATTATTATTTACAAGTTATAGTAATTTTTGTCCTTCACTTAAAAAGTCATCCTCAAATTTAAACCATCGATATACATTTTAAAGTCACTATAAATATATTTCGCTGGTTCATGCACTACTAACAAGCATCAATGTGCCACTAACCAGATGTTAACAATCAGCATTAAATTGTGACAAATATGAGCTTGCTTTGAGACAATGGCCCGCATGAATAAAAGTAAGCAAATGCTTATACTTGCAAAATTCAAAGTAAAAACCCGGAAGTGCTCCTTCACTCTGGGCGACTTAACAGCGCTGCTGAGCAGAAGGACAGGACACAGTGCAGCGCTGCTAAACCATGCTAAACAGACCAGTATGAAGGGACAGTTACGAGTATTTACTTTGAATTTTGCAAGTATAAGCATTTGCTTACTTTTATTTATACATACGAGCCAATGGGAAGGTAAATCGGAATAATTTCTTTAAAATAGAAGTCGAACACTATCGCTGGTTTGTTGATTACTAAAGAACTAGAATAAGTTTGAGCCAACTTCACAGACATCAGGTATCATGTATCATCAGGTATGTACCTTATTACATTAAATTATTGACTTTACCCCAGAGACTTGCTATAACTAGACTGCGCTTAACGTATCTAAGCTGTTGTTGACACAGTATGCAACACACAATGCACCGCGGGGCAAAAATCGCTGAGATGATATGCAATATAATGAAATAAGCTGTTATTTTAGATGTTCCGTTCATTAATCATTCTCGTGATTGGCTCGAATTAGTGAAGATATGACAACAGGTGTTTATAGTAAAATCTACGTTACGCGCGGTCTAGTTATAACTTGTCTCTCTCTGCTTTACGCTAATATTCACATTTGTTTAATCTTATCCACTACTTTATTCCATTTTACCCTATCTCTTGCTCTGGTTTTCCACCCCCACACTCTTCACATCTGATCACTGCATCTAGCCACTTCTTTTTTGGCCGTGCTATTTTCTTTTTTCCGCCTGTCCCCTTCCAGCATTCTTTTTGCGTGTTTGCTTTCTTCCATTCGAACGACGTGCCCTATTTTAGTAGTCATTTAACCCTCTGAGCTCTTATGAACGTCACTATCGATAATTATAGAAAATGAAAAAAGTTCCATTTTCACTCATGAATTTTAGTTATATAGTAATGTAGAATTCCGCACAGTTTAAGAAATGAGATACCAACTTTTCACAAGATCTCCTTTTTTAAAGATCTTAATGTTTGGTGCTATAAATTTCAATTGTACACACTCGATTAGGTCAAATGATGTCACTGGCAGTACAGATTACTACTGTGTTGCGCACTGATAACTGAAACTTAAATGATATTTTTCTCACGGCCAGTTGCACAAAAAAAATAATCCCGGATTATTGTTTAATCCGGTATTAAGACATTTGATTGGCTTTATATTGCAGTAGGCAGCCAATCAAATGTCAAAATCTTGTTTAAACTCAGATTTGGTAAATAATGTCCAGTCAATTTGTACTTTCTGATTACAAAAGGTCCGGTAGAAGATTTTATTTTTCCGACTTGTAAATGGTAAAGAGAGTGAAAAATCAAGTTTGCCCATTCGACTGACGTCGGGAGAAATTTCTGTGGTCAAAAATCTGCAAAAATTTCTGCTTTTTTTCGATTTTTCTCAAATAACCCGCTAACGGCAATACTTAGGTAAAATCATCCATTATTAAAAACTGTACTGTATAAAAGTACCTTTAATTTGATATTTTATTTGGCCCCCCAACATGTATAGTTTATGGGATACACTAATTTAAAATTTCGTGTTTATAGTAATTTTTGAATATAAACCATCTTTTACGTTGCTGGACTTGAAAATAAATTTACACAAATAGATTACATATAGAAATAAATATCTAAATTTATTTATTTAATCTTTAAATTTTTGCTGAAATCTATTTTTTCAAAAATTAAATAACAACTTTTTTTGTATTAAGGCCATCTTACAAACTAAATTACGAGCTAAATTAGCTCAGGTTCATGACATTAGACATTAATTTTAAGTCTACCAACGTAAACAAGTAAAATGTGTCACAACTCTTATGCAGATAAAACGCATTTTTTTTTAAAACCGGAATAGTTAGACATAGGTAGACAATAGTCAAGGGACTAACTGATTTAATTTATTTGATCATTTGAACTTTCTGTGTGACTGTCTGTATTTGTCGCTCGTTGTCTACATTGGTTTGAAACAGTTTACTTTATGCTCCAATTTTACATTAGACTCGACATCGAGCTCGACATTATAGATTACCTACGTTTTTAGTTATTTTCCTATATTGCAAGGCTTTCTTTAAACAGAACCTCGAACAGAACACATCTTTATTAATGTACTAAAGTGTAATAATTGTTATATGATTAATTTCAAAAAGCACAATTTGGTGCTATTACTGGAAAATCTTGCAATACTATACTTATAGGAAAAAATGTAAAAGTTTATAATGTAAAATTGGATTATAAAAATATAGACCTAGTAAGGAAACCTCAAAGGAAACTTTTGATTTTTGGAAATCGAAAAGGGTTGTGGTTTGAAGTCTAGGCAACTGCCTGCTTAAAAATTTTATTTTGTGCCTTAACAGAGCTGGGCAGTATTCGATTTTGTAAATACTTTTCAGTATTCAAATACTTTGTAATTAAATACTTTTATGGAAGTAGTATTTGTATTTGTAACTCAAATACTTTCACAAATATTTAGTATTCGAATACTTCGCATAGTAATTGAATACTTTTAAGTTATTCAAATATTTGAGAACTATTTAGAAATGTTTGAGGGAAGGTTCCATTATCATAAAATCAAATATAAAAATCCGATACAACTGAATACCGAACGATCCTAGAGTGAAACTTTTTGACCCGAAAGTCTACGTAACTTAAAAACAATAGGGACCTTCAAGACCATGTGTACCAATTTTCAAAGCGATCGCACGTTTCTAAACAAGTTATCATGAACACGGACAGACGGACGGACAAAAAAGGAGCTGTTTCAAAATCGCTAGGACTAATTTCAGAAAGGTGTACTATAAGAAAGGTCCTGGTACCTCCTACATAATAATATGATAATAATAATACTACGCTTTTACTCCCATTAAATTTGTATATAACAATAGAAATATAAAAAAAAGCTAACCTCAGGGAAAGGGACTACATTCAGCGCACAAAACGCTGTTCTTCCAAGTAGCCCACATACAAAGTATAACTTGACATTTTTTAAGTAGTAGACTTTTATCTAGTACTATTATAAATTTTTAATGTATTTGAGTGACAAGTATTTGAATACTTTTTACTGTATTCGAATACTTTTCAAAGTATTTGAATACTTTTTATAGTATTCGAATACCTTTGATCTCGCCTTTGATAGTATTCAAATACTTTTTGAAAGTATTCTGCCCAGCTCTGTGTGCCTACCTCGAGGCCTACCTATATGAAAACCGATGACAACTAATAGTTCTGAAACATATAGTACAAGATATAGTACTAGTGCAGGTGCGTATAAAACATCAGTCAAAAATTCGGATTTTTAAAAATTTAAATTTTGAGTCATCTCATGTTTCTGATTTTTGAACTTGTGGAACTTTTTTACTGGAAGTAGGTATGTGAGTGTGGGTGCAAATGGAATTAGTACTTAACAAAATTGAGTTTTTTTTTAAAATCAGGGCTGTGTTTGAAGTAAATCAACGGCATGTTGACTACAATTCTCTAAATCTGTAGAACTACTGTGATGTAAACCGAGATGTAAACTGCCCTACATAGATTAAACCGAGGATTAAACACAACAGCTGTAGAAATCTATACTTTGTTGATACAAAATGCAGCAATGGCTCGATCCCGTGTAGTTCTAAGGCCGAGTCTAAAGCCTGCTTTAATAAAACGCGAACACTTGAATAGAACTAAATGGCTTATTTCTGATAACAAAACACCAGAGTGGTTTTGTCATGAATTGATGGAAGGGTTTAGTCCTCGATTTAGTCAATTTGCATATTAATTTCTATTCTTCTAGAACTTTTAAACCATCTGTTTCTCTATGTGCTACCACCTCAGCTACCACCCTTTCAAACTATAGTTAATGTGCATGGAAACAAATGTATTCACCTCAGTATTCACAGTGAAGGGTATCAGATAAATTTATATGAAACATCAAAGATCAACCTCAGAAGTATGTATCCACCTCAGCTTCTATAGAAATAAACCAATTAATGTAAAATTGATCTTGATCTAGTTGTTACTAAGGAATAGGGTCAATGAAAATATTGGTAAACTGTATAAATCAAGTAAAAGTGTTACAATGAAAACAGTTATTGTCAAGCAATATGTTTACAATACTGATGATAAGTGCTCCTTTGTGGTATGATAAAGTGATGTGTTTATAATGAACTAACCTGAGAATAGTACTGACTATTAGGTGTTTGTCTAGCACCTTGTTGTCTTGAATCCGAATCATTCCCCTCCTAAAAAATTGCATTGCATATACACATGCCACTGTTTAATATTGATCCAAGAATGTTTACGTAAATACAACCGAATATACTCACATCGCTTTCAACGTCAATGTCTCTATCATCATCACTCATTGTAAGTTTAGCACCCACTTTTTACAAACTTAAATAAAAACAAATAGATTCACACAAGTAAAAACATTACAAACTCCTTAAATAACACAATTGCACATTATCTGACGGTGAACGCTTAATGCGTGACTGTCACGCTGTTATGAAAAGCCAGGTTCAAACGATACTAATACTAATTCACTTTGTTCCTTTGTCATCGATTTCTGACAAATTTAACTTATTTTTTCAGCGGTTTGTTTCTCTATTTTGTAGATTCATTACGATTACGACGGGTTTGCGTTCGCATGTTACGGGAAAGTTGAATTTTTCAAATTCGAAGGTTTTTATTGTTTGAAATGGGTTGTGCAGATTGACAGTCAGGGGTACCAACCAAAATAATACAACTTGTTGTAGTCCACGTGTTTTCAACATATGCCAATATTTTGGGATTTTAAATTTAAATTCTTTCAGTGGCACAATATTTGTATTGTGTGTTGCAATTTTGTTATAAATATTTAGATCTCAGATCAAGAAATAATTTCTTGCTCTGAAATCTAAGCTCTGCAAGATAAAGATTTAAAAATTCTCCTATATACCTATCATTGATATCGTCCCCACTCCAAATTGATTTTCAAATGGCGCGAGTTACCTGTTTGGATTTGTTCAAAATATAAATAGCATACCTTTCAATCCAATCAAGATTAATACATAATTCTGTAACTTGTACAGCAATATTTGCCAACTTTGTTTCTGTTTTCGGTGGTCAAAGGTAAATTTTCCGTTTTCACGCCATTTATAAAAGAAGCTAGGTATCAAAAGTTGTCTGGCGAAATAAACTTGCCTGGAAACCGGGCCGCAACTTTGGGTAGGGTATGTCACGATCCGTAATGCGCACGTGTTTGGTGTGATAACCCCATATATACTTCTCTTATATATATGGATAAACCCACAGCGATTATTGCCAAATGCCACTGCTTCCATTGGGAATTAAAGAGGCTGGTATAAGCGAAATTTGCAAGTTGCATATTTGTTTATTTTAATTATTGCCCAACTTTCGTCGGGCATTTAAAAAATTGGTTATAAACTCATTTGAGTTGTTCCTCTCCACGGAAATCTTTAGTAAAAGGCGAAAGATTTATTCGCAATTGAAGAGAAACCAGAGTGCCTAATGTAATCCATCGAAAGGTTACATTCTATTCGTGCAACATCAGCAAATTTACTTTTTGTAAGTGTCGCCATCTATGAAATAAATCCAATATTGAATAGTATACAACTATAAATAGGTTGCTCTAACTTAAATGACAAATGTGAACGTTTGCCTGATGCATTGGTCATTTTGCAAAATGCCGGATTTCGTCGGTAACATTATACTCGTACACTGAATTTATTTTATATCTATCTAAATTCAATGGTATAGATTTCAATTTCGCTATTCGATTGTCCTTTGTGTTCTCTTCAATTTTTATAAGGGTGTCCCCATAGTTTTTAGATTATTCAATATTTTACACAAAGTACCTATCCAGATTAATTAATTACATGTTTATACATCTGAGTAGGCTGTGATAATAAAAAACAAAAGAATACCAGAAACTTTCTGGCAGAAAGTAAACAATAAGTATCACCCATTAATTAATTTGCTGCAAGTGCACTTTCAATTTCGTAATAAAATAAGATTAATTAAAAAGGGAAATTTCGAAAAAATTGAGACTATAAATTCGTAAAATCAAAAAATCTGATTTTTTCAAAATATTTGAAAAACCAAAAAATTTTTCAAGCATTTTAACCGCTTTCTTCTTAGAGCTTTGATTGCGCTACTTTTCCCCCATTTAAACAAATTTGTATCTCTTAGGGTTCTCCTTATCTCGGACACAGTGCTTACTTTTGATTTGCACAGCAGATTGTACAGTAATGATATCTGCTATGATTAATACAAACTATTTTGTAGGATTTAAATTAGCTTTAGTGAAAAGAAAAGTCACAATAAATATGATTGATTTTAAAACTTAATATACACTGCCTTACAAAAATTAGTACAAAAAAATTAGCTAATTACACTTTAGGTTTCTTTTCTGGTGGAGGTTTAATTTTCTCCTGTTTTACTTCAACTTTGGGCACTTCTTTATGTTCAGGAGTACCATTCTCTGGCTCGGTCTTAATAGGTGCAACCGTTACCTTAGGTTGTGGCGGTTGAGGTAATGGAAATTGCTTTATCAGTTCACCTAGGAGCATATCAACACGCTGTCTTTGAAATAGGGAGCTTGACTCCTCTTTCGGTTTCTCTTCCTTTGTCTTAGCCTTATCGGGTGCATTTTTTTGTGATTTAAAATCCCAAAAGTAGCCTTTACTGGGATGGTATCGAGAGAATCCGGCGCATTCTTCGAATGAAGATTGTATGTGATGGACGGCAGATAGCTGTGGATGAAGGTTATAGCGCTGTAGGCAGAATGCGATTAACTCACCAGTCGTGAATTTAATACACTAGCCAAATCAGGAGCCTGATACACGACTCCTGCGATTATGTAATAGTCTGCTAGAGGTGTCACTTGTGAAGGTGTATGTCGATGCTGTTTTCGTATCACATATAATATTGGTTCTTGTACGTGCAATAAAACATATTCTAATCCAGTCATATTCCTAAAAAACATTTACACAATATCGGAATTACCTACTCATAGCATACTGTAATTGTTCGGGATTTAACCGTTGCATTTTAACTATTTCATTATTACAGGTTCGATCGAAGAAGGGATTAGATCTCTCCGAGAAGTAGTCCATTACATTGGTAGTGTTTAAAATTGGTATCCACGCAGAGTCGTGCCATGATAACGACAAGGGATTGTCCGGAATACCTGGACCTAAACCTAATCGACCGGGTAACATTTTTTAAAGTTTGTTTATATTACACAAATGTTGAATGTTTTTAATTGAGCTAGTATAATTTAAGGTTATGTTGGTTTACAGGTGGGCTTTTATTTTTAACTTTTTTGTAATCATGGGTTTTTTAAATAGATTTTTCCAGAGATTGTATCAAAAAGTGAGTACGATTTTGAACTTTTATGGAACTTCTTTGCATCATTTTTAAAGCTTTTGCAACATTTTATTTGTACCTATTACATTTTTATCTTTTTATGTGCATGTGCACCCTACCTAAGTAGTGAGTGCAGTTTGCAAAATTCATTTTTCTTTTCACGCATGATCATGAATATATTTTTTAATTTAATATAATAATTGCAATACATCATTATTTCTGGTTTATCGGTTTTTTTCTCGTCATAGAAAGTGTGAATATTGGTATATGTACAGGGTAAGCCATCTCAGATGGGACTAATCTAAATGAATTAAGTACAATAAAAGCCTTATCAATAAGCTATTGTCATTTGTTTTTAGGTATTGTGACTTTTGAGCAGAAACTTAGTTTAGAAAATGTACCAAAATGGTGAGGTTTAATAAGACAACAAATTTAGCCATTGTTTGTGGTGTGTGGATTGTGTCCAAATGATATAGGCATTGAATAAGTATAATCATTGAATTTTATAACTAAATTCAATGGTATAATTACATTCAATGATATAGGGGACCATTTGTGTAAATAAAAGCTTTAGAAATTAAGACATTTTAAAGGTTCATTTTTGGGTGTCCCTCTACCTTATTTAGGAGGTGTATACTTGTACAGTTTATGTTTATGGGATTTTTTCTTGTAAACAACATGCCGAGTTTTTAATTGCAAGCAATCACCGCTAGATGCGCAACATTAACTCTAAAACTAAAATTCCGATAAATTAAGACAATATCAAGAACATAGCCAAGGGGGCCTTGGCGGGTACATGCCTACATACCCAAGGTAATTTGTGCAATGAAAACAATCGATACCTGAAAAGAATAATTATTTATTATTAAAAAATTGGTTTTCATTGGAACAAACAAAAGTTTGTGTCAACTCAAAAATATATCCGACATGAAAACTGAAGTTTTATTGTTAAATTCTGAGAAACTCACCTGGTATAGTATAGAAAATATAATAGATTATCTGTAGATTCTACAACACCAGCTCTTGTTTTGGTTTCGGTTCCATCCAGAATCTATTTTTATATGTCTTGGTTCAGGTTTTCTGGATATAGTAATTTTTTTATTCCGGTCCCCCATATATTTTTTCGGTTGGTAGAGTACAGTAAACATATTTTTTATTTGCAATAGGCGTGTTTTTTAGCTTCTCCTGTGTTTGGTGCATATGCTTCAAAAAGCGCTTGCCTATTTTTAACTTTTTATTGGTACTACTTGATCCACAACGGAATAAACATCTTTTCAATGTTTCATTGCAGAGATAATTTTAATGTGATGCTGTTTAATTAAATTTATATTGTTATGTATTTTTATGTTTGTGAAGCTGAAAGTAAACTTGAAGAAAAAGTTCCTTTTTATTTTTGATCAGATATTCTATTGGTTATAGATGTTAGTGGCGATGAAACAAATTTCAGACTTGAGAACAAAGCTAAATACTAACTTGAGTGGCTGGTACAACAAATACGAACCATATGTAGTGTAATCAGTCTTTCTGATAAACATATAAAATAGCTATGCAAACTTAAAATTTTATTTTTATTTTGCCTTTATTTTGAGTGGGCGGTGTTTCAGCCTTGGCTGCTCTACCAACCCAACTCACTATACATTTACAAAGATCCCTAGTAATATTTGAGGCGATTTGATAGACGGCTCCACCTATTGATGGAATTCAATCACGCAATTTTTCGCGCAGAACTGACAACGCCTTGATTTTTGGGTGGTTCATTTTCATGTACCTTTCTTCGTCAGCCGCATCGGAGTACACGTCGATTAAAAAAACAGCTGAAAGCGTAAGGTAGAACGCATGGAATTTATCCGAATATATATTGATCTCTGACGAAATTCGTGATTTGGGAATTCCAAAGTGATTATTTGGACTATTAGCTCTCTTATACAAGAGGTATGTGAAATTTTATGTCATCAAGGAGGGGGGGGGGTCACCTTTGATTCCTTTAGGGTTACATACCGATTATTGTTTGACGTAAAAGTTTTGTAACATTGGGCTAAATTCACCGTTACAGTTTTTTGTAATTGAAAATGATTAGAGAACTATACAAAGTGGAGGAACGACGCACAACGCGCACGTGTAAATGAACACAGAATGGCGCTGTGATATTCTATAACACAGCAGCATGCGCGAGCGGGGGGCTTCCCTTTTAATACAACATTCAATTTCAAATATTTTTGAGCAATCCTGGCCTTTTGCTTTGCAGTTTAAGTTGAGCCCTCTAGCGGTGGCTGTATGCAATTACATGTAAATAATTTTCTTTATAACAAATTTCCCTAAAGGGAGATATAACCACCTACATACTTTACCATAACACGAAGTAGGTAGGTATCTGAAATATATACTTACTGTAAGCAAATACTGGGTCCATGTGTTCATTCATCTATAATTCCATACCATCTCAACCATCTGTTTGTAGAATTTAACATAATATATCAACCTGCTTCAACACTTGCATGGTGACAAACATGACACAGTTATGTTTGCTTCAAAGACAATTCCTAATGGTCAGTTTAAGCAAAAAGGGGTAGTCTTTGGTTCAGGCTTTTGATTTCATTCTATTCATAAATTTAACAATGCAAACTACACAGTCTTATCCAACTGTGAAGTGGGCACTATTGCTAACTTTGTTATGGAACTTATAGATCGGCAAGTATGTCGCCTTTTTTATCAGGATTGAAATGAATTAATGGAACAGTACAGTTGACCATCAAGTTATCGAGAGATTCAACAACCTTTTTTTATGGAACAATTTCATATTGATCTTTAACACAATAACTCCCTTTTATTAATCAATAAGAGCGCCAAAGCCTATTCATATCTAATGTAAATTGACACAAGTTTAGTAAAAAATTGTTCCCAAACTAAAAGCTAAAGTCAATAAACAAGAAGTGTTGCTCTCAATTCATATAAAAAAATTATAATTCTTTAGGTTAACAGTCGAACCTCGCAGTTGAACACTTAGGATTAGGATTTTTGTTTAAAATGAGAGTATAATATTAATTCTAATTCCTGAGAAAAAATGTTTCATATTTCCGTATTTATATGTGTTTAATAGTACGTAAGTACTGACTTTAGTTGATTCATACACTTTGTATAAATGAATTTTTGGAAATAATTATACCTTTCAGGACACTGGGATTTAGAAGTTTTACAAAAATGTCACGATAACTATTCCAGTATACCTAACAAGCTTATATACCTATAATTAGTGTGGTATGAATGTAGGTACTGTAGTAAGAAGGTAAGGAAATGATTTGCGTACAACACACATTTTGATATTTACAAATTTTAGACGGCACTGGATGTTTGTTTAAATAAAGTGAGAGAAAATCACCGAATCATTCCATTTTAAGACTGAATTTTTGTATGATTTCTAAAATTATTCAACAATGATATGGTTCATAAAACAAATCTTAGGCATAGGTACGTTTAATTCTGCGAAAAACTGTTGCCACTTATTTTTAGGAAAATCAGGGTATACTCATATACATATAGATACAATGTGATCAAAAATGATTTTGCGTGACCCGGAATGTTGCTGGACGACGCGACACGACTCTTCCTCATCCCGAAAAGGCACACATTTTTGTACAAATAACTATTGTGTGTATGTGTGTCTTATAGTGATTTTGGAACAGCAAACTTGAGATTGATGAGGTGTATTGTATACCATAAACAACATCAGAAAATTCCCTTTAGCAATGTTGTTTTGCCAATAACTCGCAATCTTTTCTTTTGAGATATCGTGCTAAGAGACAGACATAACAAAATTATGAACTATTTATTATTATGCTTGTGCTAGGACCTCATATGGAGTCAGAGAATTATGTATTTATTCCCATCTCCAAAGTTATCTTCCAAATCTTCCCTTTTTTGTAATGAACATTAAAAAGTCTTAATTTCATGATGTTTCAGGAATGGATTTACAAGTTGTACCCATTCACAAACACCCACAATACAAGGAGCAATGTTGTAACTTAATCAACGACGAATGGAAGAGAAGTACCACTGCTCGAATGCGTAGCCTCGACAGCTCCTGTGACAACCTGCCGACTAATCTCATTCTTCTGAAAGAAAACAAAGTTATAGGCCACTGTAAACTTTCCGTCATTCCATCGATGAGAAATGCTTGCTTCGTGGAGTCTGTTGTAATAGATAAATTGTTGCGGGGTAACGGCTATGGGAAATATTTGATGATTACCGCCGAAGAATATTGCCGAAACATCCTTAAATTAGAAGTTATATATTTGTCAACGAAGGGTCAAGAATTATTTTATTCCAAATTAGGTTATAATGTCTGCCCACCGGTTTCTATATATGGAGGTAGTTTTTCAAGTGAAAGCGTACTTCAGTGTGAGAAAATAGAAAATGTGACAAACCCAACATTTCCTTGTCCCCCACCTTTACCGAAATATTCTTTTACAACCAATACTAAAACTTATATGAAGAAAGTACTTTAGTTTTCACATTTTTGTCAATTTATAATAATATACCAGTAAACAAACTATGTCAAATATAGTACAAAACCATTTTATTGTATAGTGTAGGTTTACATATTGTATTTTAACATTGATTATATTATAGTAGTATATTGTAATGTGATTTATAAATTCGGGTTCGATTTATATCAATATTTATTAAACAAAACTAAAACACTATAAAAACCGTACAATTTATATCGATTATTATATCACACACACTTCGCAATTTATTTCAGATTTTCGCGCTCGATGTTTCATACGTACTCGTTCCGTAGTAGACTAACTCCCGCGATGTTCGGTCCGCAACCATTTATACACGCAAGCAATGTAAGTCCCGAACATTCTAGAATACGCGTAGAAAATTCCAGAGCGCCAGAAGGCGACGTCATGTCTGGAGCATTTCCGTTACACTGCCCCCTTCTTAATTCTGGACGTCTCGTTCAGAAACTGCGTTAATATTACTTTTTAATGCCTCGTGTCGGAATCTGCAATCAGAGCCTGCTCGACAAACACCTTTCTTGAAAAAGTAACAGTCCACAGTTTTGCGGAGGGTCGTCCCCTGTGGGTTGAAGCAGCACTCTGTAATTCGAACGCTAGTGTTTCTAAAAATCACTTCGATCATGGTTCGCACTATCTTCCAGTCCAACCCATCTAAACCACATCCAATCTTCGGGATCGCCAAGCTATTTATGTCATAGATAGTATGCCATGAGTTTCTTTAAGCTTTTTAAAGCAGACCAGAGGTTTTCATAGGTGGGTTTGCCTTCTGACGTTTTCTTTGAAACCAAGTAGAACAAAGAGCGTTGACTATCTTCCAAGCGCAGTACTTTACCCACTCGTGGTCTTTGCTTTATCAACTCGTCTATTCTTCCAAATTTTTTCCGGAATACGGAAGCTATACCTCTACCCATGCGAAGGTCTTCGGCGACACAATGGGCGATGGAAACGTTAACCGGAAGCTCAAAAATATTTTGACAAATTTCCTGAGTAACGCCAAATCGAGCTTTCTTCCGCTGGGCGTAATTTGACATAAAATCGTTAAAGTTTGGCTCGATCCCAAAGCTGCGTTCCTCTTCTCGAGACTCGAATACCTCTAACTTCTTCGTTGTTGTTGGATCCGGCATATCGTGCGAGTCGATTAATGTGGACAACTTTCGGTTTCCGGTGGTTCATTCGATATATCACGTCATTTATTTTCTTGATCACCTCATACGGACCTTCCCATTGTCTTTGTAGCTTGGGAGAAAGACCTCTTCGCCTCTGTGGATTGTGCAGCCATACCAGATCTCCAGCTTCAAAGGTTTCATTGGCCGAGCGGAGGTTGTATTGATTTTTCATGCGATCGCTGGCAATCTGAATATGACTTCTAGCCAAGTCGTGAATATCGTTCATCTTCGCCTTTAGTTGGTCAACTTAATTTTCACCTGCGACATATTCTTCATGGGGTTTACGCCCAAACTCGAGGTCACATGGAAGGCGTAGTTCACGACCCAACATAAGGCAGGCAGGAGTCTGACCCGTGGTCTCGTTGACGGCTGATCGATACGCCATAAGGAACAGGTGGAGGTACTGGTCCCAATTTTTCTGATGTTCTGCCACGACTTTTGAAAGATATTTACCCATCGTTCGATTCATTCTCTCAACCATTCCATCTGACTGAGGATCCAAAGGTGTTGTTCTGGTTTTATTGGCTCCTACCAATCGACAAACATCTTGGAACAAAGCCGATTCAAAGTTCCTTCCTTGGTCTGAATGGATTTCTATAGGAACACCACAACGTGTAAAGAAGTCCTTTACCAACACTTCTGCAACTTTTGCTGCCTCTTGGTTTGGAATGGCGTAAGCTTCAGTCCACTTTGTGAAATAATCCATAGCGACTAGGATATATTTATTTCCGCCATCTGTCTCGGGAAACGGTCCTGCGATATCGATAGCAACTCGTTCCATCGGACTACCAACGTTATACTGCCTCATGGGTGCCTTTTTCTTGGAAACTGGTCCGTTTCCAGTAGCACATAACTCGCATTTTTGACACCATCGCCGGACATCTTCTTTACGGTTGACCCAATAGAATCGCTCACGTACCCTTTGCAACGTTTTCGTAATACCAAAGTGTCCTCCGGAAGCGCCGTCATGCAATTTTCGCAATACTTCCGACACTTTGCTTCTAGTACTATTAATTGCAGCGTCGATTCGGTGCCATCTTCACTTTCAAGGGTCCTATACAACAGGTTGTCTTTCAGAGTCAGGCTATTCCATTGGCCCCAATAACTCTTTACTTCAGGACTTGTGGCGCTAATGTCTTGCCAGTCTGGTCTTTGTCCGTGGCGCATCCAATTCAGAACAGTTTTTAAACTTGGGTCGTTTTCTTGGGCCGTTTTGATTTCGTTTGGCTTCCATTCCTCACTCTCTACAGTTGTTCGCCGCAGATGGCCAATCTTGTCTTCTATTTTAGAACAATGTGTGCAGTTGTCCTTGCACGGTCTTCTTGACAAAGCGTCTGCATTATTGTGGACTTTTCCAGACGACGAAATGTTTACAGTGAAGATCGGGGCTTTGTTTCTGCAGGTCGACGATAGCCCCTTCCTGTCGACCTTTCTTAGTTTTCCGACTGCTGTAATGGTTTTTGGCAGTTGCGGCGAACGTGTCCAATCTCGCCGCAATGCCAACATCGTGGTTCACGTTTCTTTGCCAGTGACTGTATTGCTTTATTGACCTTTTCTTCCACTACTTTACTGACCTTTTCTTCAAAACTTTCAGAACCACCTTCCTCTTCGATGGTTCTTACCCGGCTGTCACTGCGAGGTTCCACCATACGTACTCGCGCACTTCCATGACTAGCTTTCTTGGCGGCTTCGAATTCTAACGCATGGACCAAAGCTTTCTCAATTTTGTCGTGCCTAGCCAGTCTCAAAGCCTGCTGGGCATCTCCATCACGAACGGCATCGATAAATGTTTGTACAGCCAGTTGATCAAGAAAGCTCTCCGGTGCCGTAGTGTATGCCAATCGAATCAGTCTAGCGATGTCCGCTTCAAGTTCCTGCAAACTTTCTCCAGGTTTCTGCATTCGGTTCTTGACTTGGGCATAGTAAACTTGCTGAAGGTGTTTATCGCCATATCGCATTTCGAGTCGCGCTACTATTTGTTGGAAGTTCTGTTGATCCTCGGGGATAGTCCGCAACACATCCAGAGCATCTCCTCTCAAAGCAAGAATCAGGGCTGTAGTTTTGTCTTGAAGAGTCCATTTATTTGCCGCAGCCGCTGCTTCAAACTGTCGAACGTACGTGGTCCAAGGAATCTTACCATCAAAAGTAGGTGGCTTTATTCGGGCTTGCTGAACGTCGCCTTCTACTCTTGTATTTGTTTCTGAGTCGACCTTCTTGTAATGAGTAGACTGTGGCACCTCAAGAAGACGGCCCATCAGTAATTCATCTGGGGCACTACTAGTACGCTCTTCCGTAGTCAGTCGCAAGAATTGCTCGCGCAGCTCTTCATACTTGTGCTCAATCTCAACGAATGTTGCTTTAAATGTTTTGGAAACTTCCGTAAATCTATCTTCAACTTTTTCTTCGATAATCTTTCTAGAATTTTCTTCCAACTTCTCGAACTTCTCTTGAATATTTCTAGAATTTTCTTCATTAATCCTTCTAGAATTTTCTTCCAATTTCTCGAACTTCTCTTGAATATTTCTAGAATTTTCTTCCAACTTCTCGAACTTCTCTTGAATATTTCTAGAATTTTCTTCATTAATCTTTCTAGAATTTTCTTCCATTTTCTCGAACTTCTCTTGAATATTTCTAGAATTTTCTTCAAAATTTCTAGAATTTTCTTCCAACTTCTCGTGGTTGCTTTTCATTTCTTGTTGCAACACCTGTTGGCCATTTTGGATTTGCTGGAGCAAATTGAGCATCGTTTCTTCCATTTTAGCGGCAGCAGATCTTGTTACAGGCATACACAAGCAGAAGCACTTAATTTAATCTTACTTTTAATTTAATTAATTCCACACCTGACACCAATGTAACGTTATTTATAAATTCGGGTTCGATTTATATCAATATTTATTAAACAAAACTAAAACACTATAAAAACCGTACAATTTATATCGATTATTATATCACACACACTTCGCAATTTATATTTCCGTGCTCGATCTCGTTCGATAGTAGACTAACTCCCGCCATTGTTTAAATACTTTATTTAAACAATGCTCCCGCGATGTTCGGTCCGCAACCATTTATACACGCAAGCAATGTAAGTCCCGAACATTCTAGAATACGCGTAGAAAATTCCAGAGCGCCAGAAGGCGACGTCATGTCTGGAGCATTTCCGTTACAATATATTGCTTTAGTTGTGTTGTTGTCACAGTACCTACGTGACTGCAAGTCCATGAGAACAGTCCTGGTTTATTTGTAAAATCACTGCATGCTGAATATTGAACCGCCAGACCAACTTCAAGTGAAGATGTAGGATGCAATTTCATATAAAATTAACGAAATAAAGTTGATATTAGGCGGTCGACCTTAACGCAACGTTTTAAATACAGGTGCATATTCTTTTTAAATCAAAGAAAATTGCCACAGACTTCCTCATAGTAAAGATAAATCTCGTGAGGTTACGTATTGATTGAAAAGTAGCCATATTCCTAACGTTTATGCGCAAATTATCTATCTTTCTTAAATCAAACGAACTTAGTCTGACCACCAAATGCCCAAAATTGTTGTTTAATGTATTAACGTGTGTGCTTGAAGTGCCCAAGAGGGTAACGTTTGCTGGAAGAAAAGCAATTCAACGATCAGTTAAGATTGGATCTTTGGTACCCTACCCCATTGTGAAAACAATGGATTGTCTAAGCTGTGCTGTATACTTTCAATAGATTTTTATTCTTGCAATGTCAATTGTCCCAAAGAGATTTTTAGTCAGTGTAGCAGATTTCGGATACTGGACCATTTTGATTTTAACATTTAACCATTTCCATAGTTTCCATTCCTATTGTGTAGGTAATACATTTTCAAGGACATAATGAACACTATTCGTTAAAGGAAAACCTACATGTTGTAGTTCTTAGCCGAAATCAAGTAAGATTTAAAATTAATCTATTTTATGGCATAATGTAATTGGACCAGTAATCTTTGATGGAACTTTAACTGCTCACCATTATTTACAAATTCTCCAATAAACTTCCTTAGAGGATTTTAATACTAAGCGGGCCCATGTGGCACAAAGCTGAACTGTGGTGCTAAAGGTCCCTGGTTCGGGCATGGATATTTGTAAGTGTAAAGTGGGCTGGGTTGGTAGAGCAGCCTTGGCTGAAACCCCGCCCACTCAAAGATAAAGGCAAAATAAAATAGATATAATACCTCGTATCACTGTTTTAAATATTTTTTGGCGTATTGGAAAAATCCCTGCCTTTGCCCTACTAATGAAACAAAAATGCACTCATACACTGTGTGAAAGTAAACAGAAACAGGATCCGAAGTTCCCATTTAGAGCTTTGATTAATAATGTGCAATAAATACATTTTCAATTTTGTAAACTGATTTTTTGATACTCGTCTCCTCCTACACAATACAAGACTAGCGAATTATATTATGGCCTACCATGAAACATTGGTCCCAGATTGGCCCTCCAAAATATTTATGGCGGCGCCACTGTTACAGAGACTGGTGGCACGTCTTTGAATAGGTTTTGGAGTATGCCTTTTCCGATTTTTTTACTACCCCCTATTGTTAAAAATGTAATGCATTGCAAGAAACTATGAAGAAATTTACGAAAATACCGTCAATGTTTAACCAATAATTCCTTGCCTTTGTTATGCTTATGGCAGCAACACAAATGGCTCAAATGTTTTAAGATCATCTTTCCCAGGCAGGATAAGGTGAGAACATGATACAAAATTGTCATATTTTAATAGTCTACATTCAATGCTTACAGAAAGTTTATGGGTTTTCATCTTGAAACAAAAAGTCCAAGAACAAGTCTCATATAAGAACCTATCCTAAGAAAAATTTTATCAGAAGAAACCAACATCAAGTGGAATTAAGAAAAATCTATCGACTACATGAATTTGAGAATCTATAATGAATTATGGAATTCAAAAATATCTATCAACACCAAATAGATACTTACAATCTAAAAATCTGCTCAAAATAATACTGTTGCAATACAAAGCAGTCACAAACTTAAATTTATATAAATATATAATTCTTATATCTCCAAATTTGGTCATCTATAAGTTAATAAATCTGAATATACTTACTATAAAAATAACTATTTTCCTCGCTATTTCCACTTCGATAATATACTTTGTAACATATATCGAATTAAATATGTACTTAGTATATTTAAAAATTTAATTTTTGGTAACCAAAGCTGCGGTATAAAATTATCTGAGCAAAATACTTGAAGCACCTTTCATTTTATGAAATGTTTCCTTTTGTATCTTCCAGACTCTAATACTTAGTAACAATTCCACAGATCTTTCCGTAATGTTCGGGCTGTGTTAATGAGTCTATCAAGAATTTTCCTAAGTCATGTTTCGATACCATTTTTCCGCCTGGCGGTAAACTACCGTGATTAACTTCACAAGTTGTTCCCTTATCATCTAAAAGTGCCGGTACAACATTCTGAAATAATGAAAATGACTAAAGTACCTGAAATATGAGGTGGAAAAACTGCAATGTAATTAAGCCCAGATTCTTGCAAAACATCAAATTCCCTTTGATGATCTTCGTTGATTTTACAAAATATTTTCGGCACTTGCTCTGGTGCACAGAAAAGAAACGCAGATAAACAAACAGACACAATCTGTACATTCTCTTTTGTCATGGCTTTAATTATATTCTTCATTCCGTCACTTAACATTGTGGTGGCACTTAAATCTTTTCGAGTACCTAAGACGACAACAACAGCGCTAACATTTTTTATTGCATTATGTACGTCGGTATAGTTCAACACGTCCCCCTTAACAACTTCTACACTGTTTCGTAGGTGATCCGGCAATTTCGTAGGATCTCGTACGAATGCCCTTACATTTAATCCTAGAAATGGAGCGTGAAATGCGTATTTACTTTGATTGCACGTACCTTTCTGCACACCAGCTTCGACTGCACAGATACCGGTATTGCCTGTAGATCCGAATATAACAATTTTTTCCATTATTACAATTGAGACTTTTGAAAAGATAACCTAAAATCTGCTTTGTTTATGGTAGCGATTGCCAACTTTAGAAATTCATACGCCCAGGTTGTGATACGTGTGTTGGAAAAGAATAACTGTCAAAAATATAGTCGTCTTTGTCCGGTAGACGTGAGATTCTTCGCGTCTACGTTGCGAATAATTGGACAATGAACTCTTGCTTGGAACTGGAACTCTTTGTTCAGGTAATTATAATCATAGTTGAAATTAAGAAAGTGTTATTTGTGATTATATAAGTACAATACCTAAAAACACGTAGTTGGGTTGGAACATGCTATTCCTCTCGACTTCTAGGTATTACCATTGTTTAAATAAAGTATTTAAACAATGGTATTACTATGACACGGCGAGTCGGTGACTATCACAGTACATAGTGCCCAGACACATTAAAAATTACCGATTTGCATGAAATAAATAAAGCGTACTTTAAATCATTACTTATTTCAAAGTACATCAGCACCCCTAGGGCTCTAGTGAGGTGCTTGCGGTGGTCGTTGCATCCCATAGGAATTCAAAAACAGATTATCATATTCATTACCGTGTGCTTATTTTAGTAGTTACAGGGAGATACCACAGCTTACTCACTGAGCTGGCTGAAGGACGTGGGCGACCTGAAGGCATCTCCCGTCAAAGTGTATAATAGACAGGTGTTCGCGCAGCTGTACGTTCAATACGCGTGTAGAGAGGCGCGAATCTCACATTCACGAAGTTGGAGCGAGAGGTGGAGAGAGGGATGCAGTAAACAGTCCGTACTGCGGGCGTGGCGCGTACTTCAGAATACTTTAATACGTCCTTCGTTTACCTTTTATCGCATTACTGCGAATATTTTTATTTTTAACATGGGTAGAAAGTGTTGTGTTCCTAGCTGCAAAAGTGGGTACCTGTCGTGTACCGAGAAATACTCGGTATTCAGTATCCCAGGAGACAAAGTACGGAAATTTAATAAGCTAATTCCTAGAAAAGATCCCAACATAACTGCTAAATATTATGTATGTGAAAGACATTTTGAGAAAAAATTCATAATACGGGAAATTAAAACTGAGTGCTATTCCGTAAGTACCTATAGGTTTTTATATCGTTTTTATTGAAATAATCGTTTAAATAATAGTAGATTACATACCGAGCTGGGAAGTGGTTCATTACCTACGCCGAGGGCTTATAAGCACGAGGCGTTGGTTATGAACCATTGACCATCGAGGCACAGCTTCGAGGTTTGTATACTATTTTATTCACAATCTGACTTGTATAACAAATTCCACCAGTGTCAGCGTAAATGAAATTTGAAATCAAGTCCAGTCTCGAGTCCAGCATTGGCGTGCAAGTCGGGAAGTACTTTGCTGACCTCGGCGAGGTTCGCAAAATATGTCAAACAATTGCTCACTTCCAAACTTCAAAACAGTTGGCAATTGACATATTACATACTTACATAGTGGCGGAAAAGTATGGAATCAGCGAGCTACAGCCTTAACCATTCGTTATATTGTAAAAAGTGTGAGATGAAAGTTGTTTGATATTATATTATGCATGTTTTGACGTACACGGATATTTTTTCGAATGACGTCATTTCAAGTTATGTCTTGTTGATCATATTTTTTAAATTGAACAACCTGTATTTTTTTAGTTTTTTATGATCCTCTAGACGAGGTGCTTCAAAATGGTATAGGGTTTTAACACTGAACTTCTCAAATTTTAAGATATTTTCGTTTTAATGTAATGAAATCAAAACATTGAGAAATGCGTATGTATTTCATATTTCATCTGATCTCCGCACCTAACCATCATTGAAAGTGTTATTCGCTCTTTCTCGGATAAACGAACCATTTTACTAAAACTGACAACTGACACTTTAGACGTTATTGAGTAGTTTTTCATGAGCCAATTATTGATATAAAAACTCAAATATCTTGAAATCTGAGAACTTCAGAGCGTTAAAACCCTATACCATTTTGAAGCACCTCGTCTAGAGGATCATAAAAAACTAAAAAAATACAGGATGTGTAACTTGAAATGACGTCATTCGAAAAAATATCCGTGTACGTCAAAACATGCATATACTCGTATAATATCAAACAACTTTCATCTCACACTTTTTGCAATATAACGAATGGTTAAGGCTGTAGATCGCTAATTCCATACTTTTCCACCACTCTCTGTATATGATTGTGAATAAAATCATTTGAAGTGAAACAGTGAAATACAAAAATATAGCATTAACTTTTGGTTTCTAGTACGCTTTGGATAAACCTCGCCTAAGTGACGATGCTGTTCCCACTATTTTTCCAGATTGCCCATCGTATTTGTCGAAATTAAAAGCCAAAGAGCAAAGGCGAGTAATTTGGGACACTCCTGTAAATAAACGAAAGCGCTATAATGCTGGAAATAATCCTGGAAGTAGCAGTACTAGTGGTTATGATTTTGGTAACGTCCTTCAAATTCTCTATATTTTTATTTTTTTATCCAATTAATTTTAGCATCTGATTCCTCAACGAACTTGGTGGATTTCGCAAGTAAAATAAATTTTAATAAGGACATCAGTTTACCATCAAATTGGGCCACTCACTATTTACAATCAAATCTCGCCTCATGTATTATTTATTTTTCAAAGGTGGTAGTTTATGAAAGCCGTCCTATTACTCAAGTTAGTTTAATGTTGGAAAAAGCAACTTTAAAATGCTTTGTTTTTAACAAAGATACCAACACTTACAATTTGGATCATTTAAAAACTGTTCAAGATTTTAAAACATATATAACTGACACTATTACAGCATTTGACAATTTTTTCTACTGCTATGGATATCCGAACTCTAAGGTACCCTCTCATTTTTGTAATAAGAATTACCTTAAAGATTCTTATGTAAATGTATGGAGACATTCAAAATGCTCTTACTTTACTGAAACTGTTTCTACAAAAAATACAAGAGTAAATAGATGTACCCAATGCAGGAAAATTAATAGGTGTTTATAGCTACGATCTTAAACGAATAGGTAAATTTGTCGCAAAATCAAAACGAATGCAAGAGAGACACAAAACTGTCTTAACGAAAAATATGAATAAAATTAATGAGACGACGTTAATGAAAAAAATAGATGACCTAGAGAATGTTTCATCCAAATGTGGCAAATTGGCGTAATATAAAAAAATCCAAGATGTTGGGGTTAATAAAAATGATAATGATACCGACCGGACAGCATCTGCAGATAAACAAGCAAATGATGCTCTAGTATTTATGTTTCGTTCATTCGCGGAAGACTGTAGAGTTATGTCAACCAGTAGCAGTTTTTGCATCTAAACGACCAACGCCAATAACGTTGGTGTTGGTACAAACTTACCCTTGTTTACATATGCAGATGTATGTTAACATGGTTTAAACAAGCAGCTCTCTAACAAGATACAAAGGGTGCGAAATTGCTGTATATGGTACGTTTGTAACATAACATATATAGTCATAGTGAATAAAAGACCGTGTTACCTACTTGCTTAACCAGAACCTTACACAGTTTTCATAGTTACGGCACGCGAACTACGGACTTCGTCATACCAAAAGTTAACACACAAGCTTGGTACACGTCGTTTTATGTCTAAGCCCTGTACTATGGAACTCATTACCATCCAATATTCGGCCAACACGTGATTGCAAGAACTTCGCTCGATAGTGCTTTCAGATTTTATTGTTACATCAGAACTTTAAGTATTGTTTTGTTTATTGCAGCCCATATTTTTCTTTTCTTTTTGAAATTGACTGTACCTATTTTAACGTACTTATGCTTACTTTACGTAATTGCCTAATTTATTGTTGTTTTCATGCTTAGTTTTGTTAATGTATCTATTGACATAATATTGATTTACTTAATATTCTAATGTACCTTGCATAAACACATTGCTAAGGTAATTTCAGTAAAGAAGCATGTGGTGTCTTTATCCATGAAATAATATCGGCAAGTACAAATTCTAATAATAATGTGCTAATATGAATAACTTGCAAAAATATAATATACTACTTACCTGTGGTTTTGTATGTAAGAATCAAGGATGCTATATTATAATATATATATATATAATAGTATTATTGTGTAAGAATTTATAAACAAGTAGGTAAATGTATGTATTTAATTTTGTAGAAAACACGTTACACAAATATATTACATCCTTACTGCTACGAAAAAACATTTGAATTTGTTCAAGTCCATTTAGAATTGATTTTTAGCTCATTTTTGCAAATTTATTTGTAAAAAGGTAGCTTTTAATCTCACTTTGACCGGCGGGCTGGCTCGCAGCAAATGCGGGGCGGTAGAAGAACGCTTGCAGGAAGAGGAGAAGTGTACATCAGTACATGTACCTACCAGAGTCGAGTAATTAACAACTTTAGGAACGGGGCTACATGACGTGGGGTCAACGACATCTGGTCGTCATTCTCGAGTGTGTTATTAGTTATTACTAACCTGGAGATTTTTCAGGTTTTTTACCTATCTTCTTCTACAGTTTTGGTCCAATTGTTTTCAAATTGGTGTCGTCGGATAGATCGGCGGAAACTAAGCAAGTCCTTTTTTATCACTCTGTATATACCATAGGTGGTAGGTATCTGAAACACCGAACCAAATACGTATTGGTTACCATAGCAACAAAGCAAACTGTGATTGGATGCTGGTAAATATAGCAACCTTACAAAACAAACAATAGTTTGATGAAATAAAAATTAATTTCTTGAAATGGATCTTTGAATGCAAAGCTGTTGTGATAGACGGCAAGGTTTTTGGTATATCAAGTGGTTTAAGAATCTACAATGTTTAAAATTATAACTATAAAAACCGCAGTTGTACGAAAGAACAATTCTGTGATAACTTTCGAGAGCGAACAAGAATTCAATTCTCAAGAGACCCTCTCCAAAAGGCCCATACAGAATGAAAGTTTAGATTCTTTTGTAGGATTTTCGCTAAATGAAAAGTTAAACTCCAATTGTGTGGACAATGTTGTTGATAATGTAACCTACGTAAAGGTACCTGCTAAGGCAGAGCCAGATTCAATCGATTCTGAAGACTCCAATTCCTTGCTAACGGACTATAAGTCATATTCGAGCCATGAGTGTTATAAAGCACTGCCGGCTGAGGTTTTGAATATAACCGTTATGGTCAGATGTCAGAATTGCGATACAAATTTTCCGACTAAATATCAGTACCAGAGGCATCAGTGCGATTTTAATGCTGAAAAAGTGGTAAGACATTTATCCCTAGCTAGTTTTTGTATCATTTTATTTATACTTATTTGTATTGCACTATTGAAATGTACTGAAGCGGAAGGTACCACACACTTCAAGCGGAATGTATTTTAATAAGTTTTAATATGTTATTTATTTTTATGTTATCCTCTTGGGTCCAGGGTCATAGCTGTCTCACTGAGACTCATCCAATGGTGCCCCATTGGACTTTACTGTATCACTAATAACCTCGCTAATAACGGAGTAATTGAGATTTCAATTTATTTCAGAACTATAGGCAAACCGTAATAGATATGAAAAAATGTATAAGAGATAAATTGTTGAGGACTAAATTTATGTACTAGAAAAATCAGGAGAGCATATTTCTATTTTCGACCATTTTTTAATACTTAATACATATTTAAATACTTATGTTTTTCTCGAGGTTTTTCTGTGATACACAATTGCGAGGTGGTGTGGCGTCAGCAGTCAATATGTTTTTTTTAATTCATGCATAGGTAATTATTGTATTCTTAATTATGGTGAAAATGATACGAGATATAAAGAGATATATAAACAACTTTTTGTCGTGATGTAGTTTTACACAAATAAACTCTGCCGCAGCGTGTATGTATCTTGACTCATTTAGGTACAGAGGCGGATCCACGGGAGGGGCAAATGGCAGTTTGCCCCCCCAGGGACGAAGATTGTAGGGTTCGTAGAATAAACACTAGGTACCTCAGTCTGAAAAAAATTGTCGTGTGATTGTTTTCAAGAAGGCACAATTCGTTGCACCTTCTTCCAATGAGGGGGGTTCACCTGTTAAAATCACAGTGTTGCCAAGTCATAGACAAAGTGTTATTAAGAACATCTAAGATCTACAACAAAGGCTTGGTATGTAAGGGTACTAAATTTACTGGCAATTTGTCGGATAGGTATTCTCGCACGATTCGGCCGTTGTGTGCGGGTGTACCATCCTGTTCAAACCAACAGTTTCCAACTATTGTGTTGTGTGCCGTATATCGTTCGTATTGTGTTGTGTGCCGCATATCGTATTAGTAATACAACACAATACAGTGTGTACTTTTTTTACGGACCATATTAAAAATAAAGTTGATGATTTCTCCTAAACGAAATGTTATATCCAAAATCTCTCAACAGTGTCTTGTACAGCTCAAAAAATGGCAATGAGAAAATATTTTTTATTTTTCTTATATTTTTTCAAATAACATCAGATAATAACAAAAATCTTGGCAAAAATGAAATCGGCAAATTTTCGATAGAAGCTAAGAATTTGGTATCCTCTAGAAGAATTACGTATACAATTTTCGAGTTCCCATGTTTTCTTCAGTCATTGGGCATATTGCGGAGTGTAGTCGTAGAGTGGAACTAACGAATGTTATAGGTAAAGTAAATGTTGACGCAAGTGTTCGTAGTACAGGGAATATTCCCACTCCATTGTAGGTATAATTGCCGGTCTGAGGATAACCTTGTGAAGGCAAGAGTAAGTTTGAATGACCCAGAGTATATATTGCAAGTGTTTTTTACTTTGCTCAGGAGGATGGCCAGATTGGCGATGATGGTCGCGCGGCGGTCTTCATTGGCCCTTCTGCGAAACGTAGTTTTATAAATTGGCGACAGTCATTTAGAAGGTTGTCGTTTTGTCTAATATAATTGCATTAATTTTAAACTACATCACGCCATTCTTTTGCAGGTTTTAAAAGCTGATGCAGATTTGAAAGATGTTGACAGAGGAGTGAGAATTAAATACTCGTGTATAACGTGCGCTAAACAATTTGTAAGTAAAAACAATTTGGAAAGACACCAAAGTAGCCACGAAAAACTGCAAGAAAATATTTGTGAGCATTGTAATAAACAATTCGTTAGCGAAAATCGCCTCAGGATCCACAAAGAAAACCACTGCAAGAAAGCGGGAGATATATCGAAGTTCTATCGCAGCGATGTAACTGTGTGGAAATGTACGAAATGTAGTCAAGTCTTTTCAACTCCAACATCGGCAACATACCACGCCGAAGGTTGTATAGAGAAAATAGACACCATCAAAATTGATTATGATTTCAATTCTCTAAACGCAGAAGTAACAGAGTGTCGCAAAAGTGAGGCGCCAATTGAAACACACTTGCAAAATGTAACAAAAATACTAACTGAACTGCTACTGCAATGCGAATACTGCAATCGTACCTATGCAGATAAAGATCTCTTGGTGGCCCATCAAAGACGTCACACAACGAAGACAAATTATGAATGCATCACCTGCAATGGCACGTTTGAGTCGTATTTATCTGCTACCAGACACTGGATGACCAAGTGTTCGGATGCTGTGAATTTATTTTATCTTCCAAAGATGACATATTGCGATCTCTGCGATCGTACCTTTAAATCCCACGAAATTCTGTACACTCACAAAATGAAAAAGAAGCACTACAGGCCGAAACCACACCTAACTGATACTAATTTGATCGAGACCAATGATGAGTCAAAAGATAAGTTAGTGCAACTTATCAAAACTGTATTAATAACTTTGGATACATCTATTGACAAGAACAAAGATGCAGAGAAGTCTGCGGGCAATAAAGAAAATGATGCACCGATTGATAACACTGATAGCAATCCTTCCATAGTTGAGCAAAATGAGCCGACTAAAAAGAAACGTGGTCGTAAACGCAAATGGCCAAAGCAAGATACCAAAGTCAGAAATTTATCTTGCGTGGCTGAGGCAGGTTATAAGTATCAATGCGAACGTTGCGTAATGGTATTTGACACAGTTACTGAATTGGAAAGCCACCGTGACAGAGATCACGCAGCGAACTTTTCGTGTGAAGAATGTGGACAGGTGAGTTATAACACGAAATTCCCTTTCTTAGTTTTTGCTTGCAGGTGGTTCACAGTGCTAAAGCTCTGGTAATTCACAGCAGGGCGCATCAGCATTTAAAACCTTATGTCTGCGAGCAGTGTGGTAGAAGTTATTCGCAAACGTCTCATTTGTGGCAACATATGCGTTTTCATCAAGGTTTCATTTGCCGAATATTGTGTGTCGGTTGTTTCTGATTGTATCTGTTTAGGAATCAAACCGTTTGCCTGCCCCCATGAAGGTTGTGAAGCGCGCTATACTATTCGACCAGATTTAAAGGACCACATCAGGAAGGTTCATACACGCGAACGCCCCTTTAAGTGCACAGTCTGTGGAAAGAGCTTTCTGACTGGATCTGTTTACTACCAGCATAGACTAATTCATACAAATGATCGTAGATATGGTTGTGACGTAAGTAACCAACTGTCGTTGCGCATGTTGTGAATAATATTAATGAACCTCTTCTAACAAACACCAAACAGATATGACGGGAGCCACTGCATAATAAGTGTTCAAGCATAGCTAATAAATTCTTTTTTTAGATTTGCGCAAAACGTTTTTTCCGTGCAGATGCTTTAAATAATCATCGTCGAATTCACACTGATGAAAGACCATATCCGTGCCTCATTTGTGGTAGAGAATTTCGCCAAAAGGGTGATAGAAATAAACACGTCCGCACCCAACACCCTGATGAGTGAAAGCTGTTCATATCACTCTATTTTCAGTAATTGTTGTTAGTTATTACAAATTTATTAACTGTTAGAAATTTGTTGAAATAATTTAGTTAACTATATTTTATTAATGTGTTTGGTAAGTGCACTTTCACAGTTTCACCTATTTGTTTAACAACTCAAAAGTCTGTGTGTTGTTTATCTGAAGTAACGTTTAGAATATAACAAATACTCTTACATCATGTGTTTCATTTAGACCTCTAGTTCCTTCTTGCATATCAAACCAGATATCTCGAATCTTGCTCAACGAATTTGTTTTTGTATATATGTATTCACGTAGAAGCGCATTATCTGTATGATGTTCCCATGTATGTTTGAATAATCGATTCTTCTGTGGCGGGTGTACCTAATACAGTTCCAATTCTTCGCTGTATATGTTGCTTCCTCATCTCGTACATACTGCAGCTCTTGTGTCTTAGCAATACGAGAGGGGGACCCGCTAATTAACTTTTTTTCGGTTTAGTATGTAGGGCGTGGATGTGAGATGATGGACTTTTACATGAATACTTATCGCTGGCATTTCCACATGTACCTTTAGTGTTGAATTAAATGGCAGCCCATGGTGGAATAGAGCCATACCATTTTGACGTTTTTTTATGTACATGCAATTTATCATGTTATGGGTTGTTTTGCCTAAATTGAATCGTAGATGTTTTTTGATGTGCTTTATTACTAAACTGATTTATTGCGTTTTCCATTTGCATTTATGATGTCTCTTGTATTGGTATATGCCAGATATGGTCGACGGTCCCAATTGTTACTGCTAACTCGAGGTGTTGGATTTGTGTATTTTTCCTATACGAATCAATCTTCACATCCACTTTGCTTTTACAACCTTTGATGTATTGTACTACGCTATCAGTAATAAAAGACCTTCTAATATATAATTTATAAAAGCTAAACAATGCATCATACACAATAATTTATAAAAATATTTGTACACCAGAGTTGTTTGTGAATACATAGGTATAAGGTACATATTAATACATTCTCTTCCATATATTAAAAGTCAGACTTTCATCTTACCTTAAATTTACCTGATGTCATGGCTCCTATGGACCAAATATGTTTAACGGAAACATGAAAGTCCGACCCCAAGAGACAAAAATTTTTGAATCACAGCGACAGTGAGAGTTTCAAATGAGCACACATGAGCAAACGTATAAGGACATAAATGCTCAAATGAGTATATAGGTAATTAAACACTATTTAATAAATGTAGATATTTAGTATTAGTAGGTAATATTGGTAGGTACGTGTAAATAACATAAATATTGGTATTATAAAGTAGGTAGGTACTACATTATTTGTAAAATTAGAAAACAAAATAAATCTTGTCTTAGAGTATTTACTCCACTGGTCATGATGCAGAGCATTTATAACCAGCGGGTTGAGTTCACCAAGGGGGCTGAGTTGAGAGAATGTGTTTGTTTCAATCTTTTTTTAACGATTTTTCGAATTGCATGTATTGCCTTACTTGTCCAAAGAGTATATTTGCAAACTCGGCATGGCGATCTCTTTCATCTTTTAAGCTTCCGCCTAACAGATTGTCCAATTTATAATTGCTATTAAAGTTACCTACCATGGGTTATTTTTTCCATTCTCCTCATTGATGGATATTTACAGTAGGTAAGCACAGAGTACTTTGAGCAAAGGGAGGGAAGAAAATGCAAAAAATATGACTCTCGGCGGTAAGCGTTTTATACCATATGTTGTTTCTGTGTTTATTCCTTTATTCACTTTGCCAACTGTAGCACCTACTTCTTCAGTTACTAACTGAGGGTATCTTAGTGACACAACAGGACGCAGGGGTTCCATATCTGAACATCAAAAAACAATTAAAAAATGAATTAGGACTGCGATTTTTGAACAGAAATAGATAGGTAGCATCCCTGAATGCAAATATTGCGTCTTAGTTAAATACCTATAATGGTATGGGTATTTCTTGGTGGTGTGGTAGTACGAACAGTAGTATTCGTTAAACTGGGACCCGGCGAAATATTTCCTGTAATTCCTAGAATTAAATCAAATATCGCGTCTAGTTAAATACCTGTAATAGTATGGGTATTTCTAGGTGGTGTGGGGATACGAGACGAAATATTTCCTGTAATTATAATAAGGTAGGTATAATTAAAGGCATCATTTGGAAAAACGTGAATTAGATACACACAAAAGGAACGATTTTAATTATGATTTCTAGAACCATTTCAGTACAGTTGTGAATTACGTGAATAATCGAGTTTTATTTGTTTGAGAATGAAGTAATGGACATTCTTTTGCAGCAAGGAAATTATTGAAAATGCATCTAGAAATTTCAGGCCATGAATTTTGTACCACTATGTTACAGATACTTTGACTATCTTCAAATACTGCAACTGTAGCACTGGTAATAAATATACCAGTAGCCAGGGAATCTGATATATTGCTTATCGCTGCTACAGTTCGAGTCGGCACCTCCCAAGGAACGTTACTATAGTTACCCTGTTTACATGAATAGAGTGGCAAACTTCAAGGATACAAAGGTATTTAAAAGCAACACGTTTTGATTAGTTTTGTACCGATTACGTCTATTCCTTTAAACAATTCTGCTTCTGCAGTTCCTCCACGGGTCGACGGACCAGGTGCTTCGGGTATTGCTCGCGGAATCCTCAATGCGGGAAACGCGGGCTCTGTATTAAAAACAAAACAGGGATGAAAATTACAACAAATCGAGACGAATTGCAAAAATCTAAATAAGTAAGTATGATGAAATTATTAGAATGTATTCTATCAGAACTGCAAAAAAACTTGGTACTTGGTTTATCACGGAAACTTTTCGCATACTGTTGTGCACCAGAAGGTCCGAATACATATTCTAGAATGAACAAATTGTGAAACTTTTACGTTTGTTAAAGCGTAGTTACCGCGGGTAGTTGTTCCTTTATCCGTGCGCATTTGCCGTTTAAACTTTTGAAGAGCGTCTAAACGTGCCTCACATATCTTCATACGTTTTTGGAAAGATTCTGTGGGCAACAGATTTAAGCGACTGTGTTTTAAGGGTTAACTGTATCACCATCATTCTTTTCTAGGTCTATTAAATTGAAATCAGACTGGTTTGGAACGGGGTCGAGGGTTTGATAATTCCAATCCTTTGCTATCATTTCTAATAATCAATAAAAGTGCAGGTCCTCTAAGTTACAGAAAGTTGAATTACCTTTGGTTCTTCTTCTTTTAGTACTACTTATGTCAGGATCAAACGTAAGGACACGAGCTTTTAACGCTCTTTTCCTTTCTGTAATAAATTCATAATTTCTTACAATGCAACTCGATCAATCGTTTAAAATTCCGACACACATGCTAGTGAAACCTGACTAAATGAAACGTGGGATGTTATAAATTACTGAAATCAATTCGAGGAGCGCGCCAAGCTAATTCATCGCGGTTCTCGTTGGAACCTAAATCGTCAGGTTTCTTCGTCAATGGAACTAAAGAAATACTTTTGTTGTCTTCATTAAAGGGACTGTCATCGGCGAAATTAAGAGAAGGACTATATTTTTGTTTTTGTGACTGAAGATGTGCTGGTTCGTCTTTCAATGATGTTTTGTCGGAATCTTGAAGCGTAAAATCCCTGTCACCCTTACCAGCCTGTTTTTCTACATCATCCGATATACTTTCTGGCGTGGCCATTAGGATTTGTTTTGGTTGAGGTGTCGAGGATGGTGTGTATGTTAAGCATTGCTACAAGAAAAAATAGTAGGTAATAGAGATATTCTATTGGTAATTTTGATTCTCCTCGTATATATAATGTGTAAAAGTGTACCTACCTTTGACGAAGTTGAATGCATAACTTCAACCTTAACCATTTGAAAATCGGCAATACACATTATTCTCAAGGAAAGTATCAGTACGTACAATAACCATGAAACGCAGCAAATATGGGAAGATGTAACACTTGCTATGAGATTTGCAAAAAATGTGGCTTTTCTCCCAGAAAAGTATATAGTATATTTGTCAATATCATTAAAACAACTAAAAAATAGTGTCGATGAAGAACACCACTTGCAAGAGTTACCTTACCTTGTAGAATTCCATCGCTTTACAAATTGAGTACAAAACTCTTGTGAGCCGTTTGTTATATGTATTGCACTTACAAACATGACTATCGCAGAAATTGCGCCAAAAATAAGGGCTGGGTAAACTATTCTCCATGGACGGGAAAATCTAAAACATACCTCATCACCATTTTCTGGCTTTAAATATTTGGACTATACTAACGTATCAGAAATGTATCCAACACCCCCTCTGGTGCATAGTAGAAATAATGCAAACCATATCAGAGCATAAATCGACGACATTAATGGGGTAAACTGGCAAAAGTAGCACATACTCTTCTTACCCCATTCTGTTGTACGTAAATTTATTGCTGAAGCTGCAGGTAGGTGATCAGCAAGCAGAGGGTACGTTTTACGCATGGTCGCCAAATCTGTGTCGTTCGTTAGAAATTCCAGATGAGCGTAAAGAAAACAGTTGTTACCAAAATCTAAAGTCAATCGTCCCATACAAAAGGCCGCCCAAAAACCACTGAGGCCTATGCTTAAAAGACAAATCAGTTGAATCCCTGAAAAAGAAATATGATATCAAATTCTCATTAGAGTTAATTATACAGTGATATACAGGGTGATTCCTATAGTACCTGCCACCGTTTGGGAGCGTATAGGGGGTGCCTAGGGGAGTATTTTGATATAGGACACTTGGGGTGGGAAATCTAAAATAAGGGCGCCAGAACCAAATTTATCTTCTGGAATTTCACGCCTGTATGTAGGCAACCCAACCGACCGACGTTTCGCGCGGAGCGATGCAGAGCGAGTTAGCGCGAGGAAGCGACATGGGAGGGAAGGAGGGAAAACGACAGTCAAAGCAATAACGTTTACAAGTGTTCAACGTGGCCACCGTTGTTCTCAAATCTCAATGCACTTCCTACATCTAGCCAACTATTATTATACTATTGCCATAGTGTTTATTCACTTGATACGCGTCGTTGCAGACGGGGTTTCGTGGGTTTAAACAAAATTCTGATCAAGTGTCAGCCACACATCGCCGCCTGAGATCGCTCCGTGTGCACCGCCGGCCGGTTGGGTTGCCTACCTACAGGCGCGAAATTCCAGAAGGTAAATTTGGCTCTGGCACCCTTAATTTAGATTTCCGACCCCAAGTGTCCTATATCAAAATACTCCCCTACGCACCACCTACACGCTCCCAAACGGTGGCAGGTACTATAGGAATCACCCTGTATATTAAGCAGTGGACAAAGTGATTTATGTGTATTGTTTTTCCGTGTATCTACTTTTAAAAGACAAAAGCTCTTCTGAAGGGCGCCTAAGTTTATGCAACCAAAATAACTTGTTATATTAATTAATTTGAATATTGTTGCTTTGGCTTCCGTATTTTTATTTTTGTTCGTGTGCGATGTATTCGACTGAAGAAAAAATTCAAATTGTCAATTGGTATAGTGCCGTTAACAGTTTAAGGAGCGTAAGAGATTTATTTTCTGTGAAGCCAAAACAACAATGTTTAAATAAATTAATATGACAGCCAGATCTTTATTTGTTTTAAGAAGATATTTTGGATGCATAAAATTAAGCGCCCTTCAGAAGAAACTTTGTCAGACGAAATCTGGAGCTCAATAAATAAACTGCTAGATTATTTTTTAAACATGTTAGTTTAATTTGTAAACCATTGTATTGATATTGATACACGACGATATCGCTGATAATTTACGAAAGTTCGAAAAGTCCTCCTAAGTGTTGTATGTGCTTAGAGAGCAATTTTACTGCAGATACTTCTAATATGAGTGAATCCGCTCGTAAGTTTAAACACGTTTAAAAATACCTGCATGAATATGCTTAAGTAGTGGCACAGTCATATTAAATTTTGGTGCTACCCATGGCGGAGATCACGCTGGAGACAATCGCGCGAGGGCTAGGGCTTTATCATTTGTTTTATACAATTTAGCTATAGCGGCAGTACAACGGTTTTAACACTTGGAATTGAAGAAAAACAAGGAAAACATTCTTTCGGTTTTATAATGTCAAGATTTTACTGCGGTAAATTGAGGTAGTTGTATTACCACAATGTATCCGGTGGTCGTTTATTTTTATTTATTTATTTATTATCCCTCTCTTGTTCTGGGCCCTCAACAGGCTTGCGCCCAATTCCAGAGTGACCCGCATAATGCTTTTTGGAGTGTAGTAGGCTTAGTAGGACAGCTTGTTTTTAGGTGAAATTTGCACAGATAAGGACTACACTGATAGTAATTAACAGATCCGGAGTAGGCTTAGTAGGACAACCAATTTGTGGGTTAAATTTATACTAATATCCATGAGATAAGAATATAAGCGTAGAAGAACAGTAGGTATACCTACTGTTTAAAGTGGCGTTTACAAAAAGTGCAAAAGTTGCCTTACGATTTCCTCAATAACTTTGTTTCGAGGTAAAAAAATAAACTTCTGTTAACGACCGATGGCTGCTGAGGGTTTAAGCTTGTGAATGAAGTTAAATTTGATAACAAATTATTATCAGTGTGTGATAAAAATGAATGATATATATTTTATATGGGAGTTTTCCTAAATAACGGCAAAAGTGGAGGAATTAGCTAAATAATTTTTGTTTCATGCTGCATGCAATTATTGACGAAAATACACAAGGTGTCGAAAAAAGCTTAATACAATACAGTTTTAAGGTTCTTTGGTGTCTACGAGGCAGTAATAATTTTAATTATACAGGGTTGGTCATAAAGGTGTGGCACACCAAAATTGCATTTTTTATGGAACTTGTATATTATTCGATATTTCAACTCTTTACCCTTTTTTTGTAGTCGGTTGCAGTGCGTACAATTACATTATGCCTTTGAATATATTTATATTCAAAGATTATGCTTAGATTTGGGATTACGCCGCCAATCATTACGGATTACTCGTAGACGCTAACTCGTCAACTCGCTCGTAAACGTTTGATTGATTGATCAAATGACACATGTCTATCAGGTTCGCTTGGGGATGTTACTAAAAAATCAATTTCAGGAGATACTGTTTATAGTGTTTATCATCGGTTGTTAGCAAAATAGATCACCAAGCCTTCTGGAATACAAGTTGTAGAACATAATGTTACACACCACATAAAAGTAACCCCAGGTCCACCTTCGCATTGCAAACCTAGGCGTTTGTCCGTGGAGCGATCTAAAGGCAGTTCAAAACGAATACAAGATTATGATACGTGAAGGCATTATTCGGCCTTCTAAAAGTACTTGGGCATCGCCGTTACATTTAGTACCTACCTAAAAAAGGAAATGTGTGGCGACCTTGTGGCGATTATAGGTCATTAAAGGTTTGAACCAATCCTGTACCATATTTTGAAAATTTTACGCAAAGTTTCTCTGGTAAAAAATTTTTCTAACATTTTCTAACACTTTTTTTGTCATAAACCTCAATTACAGTAACCTTTTGAACTATAATGCAGGGCTGTTTTAGATCGCTAACAAGAACTACAACTCTTCGCAGGGACATTTTTATTTCTGTAAGCCCTAAGTATAAAATATCGTGTTTCGCAGTTCCAAAAGTAAAGGTCATTATTATTTTCTTATTCGTCGCTGGCGACTTATTACCAAACAACTATGGAGGATTTTTACTTTTGTTACTAAAAGAGTTGAAATTCTGATTAGAGTTCCAGATGAGAGTTCCTCAAGATTCAACAAATTCCTCTAATAAGGTTTTGGATGGAAACTAGTAATAAATATATAGTTGAGGTGCTGGAATTTTGGCCACAGTTGGGGTTGAGAGGGCTGCGTAAAGCCAATACTATCGTAACTCTCTAAGATTGAACAAGAACGCTATAGAACTTCACTGGGGGCTTCCAGATAATTAGATACAATTGCAAAATGTTATAGTTTATTGAAAGGCTAACTTGTAAGTATGAAAGTGTGGCTCCACGATTTGTGAGTTAGCAAATATATTGTTTGTAAATATGAATAAATGAATGAAAACGTTATACCTACACCTTCAAAAACAAGACAACGTCGTGTGCAGCCTTGAGAGGTCACTCATTTCGTAATGGTTTCGCGCCACTTTAATAGATGACATAACGCATTAGATCATTTTGTACGCATTTTACCTATTGGATATTGTTACGTATGAATTATCGAAATTAGCCAAATAAACTAAAATAGTCCATCTAGATTAATGAAATTAGAACGACGGTTAACAGGAAATCAATAACAAAAGTACCTACTTATGAGCGCATGTTCCTGTAATGTTTATATATAGATTTGAATTTAAAAGCGTACACCTAACTAACTAAATAGACTAGAAATGCAATATTCCTTACCTTTCCATGCTATACTGACTCTTGAGGTATCGTTGTCCAACAACAAATAATACGAATGCGTATCCATTTTGAGCAATTTAAAAGACTCATATCACTGTAGAGCACTTTGGGTGTAACTACTCTAATGAGAAATTTGTGTTTATATTTATGTCATGTAAGCAGCCATAACATAAACAATAGGTACCATTTACAATAGAATACTTGTATATTTCATAAAACATGTGTCATTATTACTGAATTTCACTTTTGTGCCAACAAATTTAGCTCTCTTCGATTTTGTACGGTTTCGTTTCGACGCAGTTGCGAGGGAGTTGTGTAGATGCACTGTGTTGGTAGGTTCGTTCGAATTCTAATTGAAAGAAAGTAGTTTTCCGGACTTCCTTTGGCCTTGGATAAGCCAAGCAGCGTTTATATAAGCGTATTTATTAATCAAATGCTGCGAGAATCACAGCCGAAGCACATTTCTTAATGCTCATTTTCTTGACGTTGTTTTAGATTTTGAATTTTGAACTTAAGTACGTATCTCCGTTTTCAAAGTTAAAGTATTTGCTATTTGCAAGGCACTGATGCGTTATACAAACGAAAATGGCATCGACTATCATTTTATTCCGTGAAATTGAGAGGTTTCTAAATTTATATAAGCCATCGCCATATCAAAAATTTAGGTACCACGTAAGATTATTTTTGCCACATATATGAAAGATTATATAGGCAATTCTTACAAAAGAAACGTACTATGTGCATAGAAAATAATTCCAAAATTCATCAATACAAGCAACGACAAGGAAAAACTAAATAACCCGGGTTGATTTTTTCAAAACAGAGCAGAACCCTACTTTTTGTAGTTTTTGGTAATTGGTCTCTGTACGCTAGCGACATCTAACTATAACGTAACCGTACTACAAGGTTCCTCAAGTATTCTCCACGATCAAACTGAACAAAACTCAACCTTCCAAGATCACCTGTGTTACTTCCGCTGTATTGCTAATGTTATAATTTTTACCCAAAATCGTCCTGAAACCTTCATTTTCATGTCTACTTTCTCTTAGGAAATTTTAGTTTCCAAGACAGAGGCAGAGCAGACTACGTTTCCTGCCGCTTGTCACTTTTACTGGCCGCATCTGTCACTTTACCGGTCGCATCGACACTTTACCGGCCGCATTTGTGGCATTTCCAAATGTCTATAATGACTCCTGTCCTGTCATCACTGACAGATTGACATTAATCAAAAGTTATATATACAAATTGAAATATTATACTAAAATACGATTTCGAGTAAAATGACATTACCTGATGTGTATCATGTATCATTTTCAGGACTTTTATATAAATAACTATTACTTTCCGACTACATACGAAGTCGTAATATGTAATTAAGGAAAGTATTGCAATCGTGATAAATTTTCGATATGCAAATATTGCGTTTTCATGACGTTTTGAAGCCCATAGATCCCAAAAAGTGATTTTTGGCGTCTGTATGTGTATGTGGTTTGTTTTTTGTGAACACCATAGGCGCTTTCTTTCGATGATCCAAACGCGTTTGGATTGTCAAATCACGTTCTTTCGAAGTGTGATCTTATGATCATGATTGCTAAAATCGTGAACAAACTGAACATAAAAGTTTTATGTTTTATAATCCAAACAAAAAATAGGTAATTTGAATGCATATGTGTACTACGTAAACGTAACCATATTTTGACTTAAATTCGCGCGTTCTTTCGTAAAACGTGATCCTACGAATCACGATTTGGAAATCATGATTGCTAAACAGCCGAAAGAAAGCGCCTCATAACTAATAACGCCTGAACTGATTTAGAAGAAACTTGGGGTGCATATAGGTAGGCATAGTATGGGGAATAGAAAATGTCCTATTTTGGTTTTGATCCGTAACCATCTTCATGGTTGTTGAGTGTGTCAAAAGTTTAAAAAAGCCACAACGGCTCGAAAACAATTTTCTTAAATTTTGTTCGCATACACTGACCAAATGGGGCTTAAAAAACTCTACAAAAAAATGTATTACAATTTTTTTGTGAGTTTCTTAGTTTTTGAGAAGTTTGGAATTGAAAGGTTAAACTATTTATTTCAAAATTTGCAGTTTTCTCGAAAAGTAAGCATCAGACTGAAAAATGTTAATTACACAAAAGGTTCATGAGATCTACAAAAAAGTCTTATACACTTTTTACGTCAAAGGCGACAGAGAGCATTTTCTAAATGTTATACTATATGACCAAAGATCATTATTGCCATTACTATATTAAAAGTACTCGGAAAGTTAAATCAGGTATCAGGAGTTTACCTACCTGAGAACTAATTTTCATTGAAATTGTTTGTTGTCGTTTGGTAGCTATAATAAAATGTTGGCCTCCTGGTTTAAATTTTTGATCGTTTCACTTGAAGATTATGTTTATTGGATTTTAGTTTTTTAATTCGGCGTGCAGTTACCCCCCCCCCCCCCCCCCCCCCCCCCCCCCCTCATTCGATGTTGAAACTTTTCATGCTTTCCTCCGCATAACGTTTGTTAATTTTGAGTTTAAAGCTTAAACATGGCCCTCCGAGGTCGAAATTTGTTAATCTGTTCACATGGAATCCTTTGTTGGCTTCTCTAATAGCCTCATCAGTAAAGATCAACAAAGGTCTAATAGAGGAAAAAAATCATGTAGAACACAGTTTTCGCACATTTAGTAGGGTTCCTTTTTTAGTGCACTTTCACTTTCAAAAAATAGAAGTGCACAAAGGCTCCGGAACTACCCCACTTAGGTACATACTTGATATTGGTGTCATTCGATCAGTCAGTTAAGGCGAAAAATTATTTCAGTAAAAAAAAGGGCTTCTCCGTAGGTTCGTGGATGTTAAAAGTTAATAATTAAACTGGAATATTTTTTGTCAGTGGTTAGGACGAAAACATAAGAAACTACCAGCCTAAATTATTTTTTATATTGATGCATATCTTTGGTCTAAGAATTACGTAAGGTGCACGGTCCTTTCATAGAACTTCCCGTAGTATTTATAGAGCGTTATTATTTTGTTTATAAATAGACCAATCAAGCTCTTAATGGGTTGGTCGTCGTGGGGCTGTGCGCAACACCAATACTTGTCGTACTACTACTAGTGTAATTCATTTGTTATTGTTATGTTTTATTAGATTACCTACGGGGTGAGAACTTTATAGTTGAGTCCTCGCAAGTCGCACCTCTAATTTCACTCAACCGGTCGCAAATAAAAGTCATGATGTCAATTTAAAATCCACATATAGTAAAAAATTTAAATTTTGTATGAAAATACAGACCACTCTTTGTGTAACATATGAAAAGAAAATCAGTTAAATTAGAGCAATTTTCGATAAATAAAAATAATCGGCAGAGATCTGATTTTGCCATATATCGGGTGGTGCACGATAAGTAGGAACATAGGGATTTAACATGGAGAATTAGATTTATGCAATATCCTGCCCTCCTGTACATTTTACAGAAAAAACTGTAGAGTTTAAAGTTGTTCAGAATTAAAAGGTGCATGCAAAACTGATCTTACATGTTTTATTAAGCTTTTGGTATACCCGCAAATTTAAAAATAAATTTCAACATTTCTGGTATTAGTAGCAATTATTCATAAAACAACAAAAGTTATTGCTATTAATTTTATTTTATTCTGAACAACTTTAAACAGTTTTTTTTGTAAAATGTACAGGAGGGCAGGATATTGCATAAAACTAATTTCTCATGTTAAATCGCTATGTTCCTACTTACCGTGCACCGCCCGATATGTGTCTATGGTCCCATACGACAAAAAATATAGTTTATTAAGTTGTCTAAAAAGCATTTTATTTTAGCTGTAATTTGACGTTGAATAACAAAATCCGAGACAAAATCTATATAAATAAAAATAAATGTTTGTAGACATGTATGTACGTTTCTTATGCCTGCCTAAACTGTTTTTTCGCATTACGATGGAACTTTAGGAAATTTTTGGATGTATTTCCGCAAAGGTTTCAATACAGGGTGTTACATGCCCGCATGTAAACAAAAATTGGGTCATAGAGGGGATCAAGATAAGCCCTGAGATAAGCACTTTTTCCAAATAAATAGAGGGTCCAACGTGTTTCGTTTGGGAGCCACGCCCAAAGAAGTAATGAAATTTGGATTTCTTTAATTTTTTTCTCAGCAACCATAAGAGTTACAAAGATGGGTGGCACATCTTTGAATAGGTTTTCGGGTATGTCCTATCCGATTTTGAAAATTTTTTCCAAAATTCCTACCACGAAACGGCGCACCCCTACTTGGGGGTGCGAAAAGAAATTCTGATTTCGACATTTGGGATCTGGGGGTTTTTGAACATGAAAATCGGGAATCTGGAATTAGATTTTGAAAATTCAAAAAAAAAGTTACATCATTGGCTTGGGTCATACTCAAGCCTGCGACGTTGGAAAGTTGGAAAATTCTGAGTAAAACGCATCGATTATATATTTATGTCATTAGCAGAAAGTAGTATTTCACTTAACCTTGCCAATAAGGTAACAACCTTATTGTAATTATCCTAGGGGTCCCCCCAGGGGTCCCCCAAACCGACACTAAGATGTTGACTTATCCTATACTTACTTACAGTTGGCAATTCTGGGAAAAACTACGAGCAGGGCCACCTACCTTTCAAGTCGAAACGACAGACGCTTAGCCGCATTTTTGAATCTCAGTAGCAGTCAGCCCGATATGCATATGGATGGCACAGATGCACTCCTACGTTGTGTAATAGGTTCTTTTATGTGTTGGCACGGGAGACATAACGGAAAGAGAATTAAATAAAATGCAGAATTGTGTGCGCTAGTAAAAAAAAGTAAAAACAACAAGGCAATACCAGGAAAACCTCCTACGGGACAAAAACCCTGACATGCCTACACAAATACATGAAATATATCGACAACAAAATGCAAGTGAGAAAAATTCACAAATAAAACATCTCAAATTGTACGATAAAAATGAAGTTATCGGATCAAATGCAGTTAAACAATTCATAAAAAAAACAATATAACAAATGAGACATCATAAATCGATTAAAATACATGTACGATCAATTGAGATAAAATAACTCTTAAAATGATAAATCGCATGTATGTAGATAGAAAAAGATCATTATTAAATTAATTAAACACGAAAAGTACATGTGAGAATACCAATAGTCGATTTAGTATATTTTGAACTAAAAATTAAATTCACTTTTCAAAAACCAGTTTTCAATCAAACACTTTAGTAATAAACGGTCTTTTGCGATAAATTCATGAAATCGACAGTCATTTCAGATCATACATCGCGTCATTAGATAAATTTTTCCCCAAAAAGTGTTTCCAGTTATAGAAATGTGTTCCGTATAAGGTCGTAGCCAGGTTTTGTGATCATGTAGGCAGCTAGGTAGACCGAAAATATGATTTCATAAGAAAGTTTTTGAAAACTATTTTTCGAAAGGGTCAGGAGTAAACTACAAACTAATAATAATACCGGATTTTTGTACGTTGAATTCTGCAGACTGGAAGAAGATACAATAATCGTTTAATGATTTATTCATCATTCTTCTATAGTGCTTTTGTTAAGTTAGCCGTGATTTCGCGAAATCGAATTTTCCAAAAACTACAAAAACCGACTGGAAACGAGTTTTTGTTTAACAAGCTAAATTGAGTTCAAAATCAGGTACATTTTCGAGCCGCCCATTTTCACATAGGCTAATAATACAGAATGTTACTGTAATTGTTTACCATACGCTTCTTCATTGCTATTGGCGGGGTAACTTCAAAATGGTGGAAATTATAGTGAAATTATGCTCGTTTCTTAAAAGGAAGCAATTTCAAAATCCCTATTAAATATAATGGAAAATTACGTACTTTCCAACAATTGCCTGAGAAATTATACGTTTGTACTTTCTTTTGAAAATGCTAAATTAAAGAGTTCACCGGTATAGCAGAAGTCATTTGTCGCTCGTTACTAATGACAGGTAATTACATGGATTATAATATGTAATGGCATTTTTCTCTGGCAAAGGTTTGGGTTCGTTTGTTTGAGCGGTAATTTTGCATAGAACATAGGTACATATTTTACCGGGAATCGCGTGTCACTTCTGCTGTAATGTTTTTGTCACTTTCTCAGAAGATAATCTTTATCATTTTTGCGCACAGCGGATTAAGGTACAGCATAAATTCACAATTTTTGCCATTCTGATCCGCATAGCGTAAGGATTTTCTTGCGGTAGAACAACCCGGCGCTTAATTGCGACGAGCCCACCTTGAGCATGACCACGAAATCGCGGGCAAGGCTGAAGGATACGGAATGGAAGACAGACGCTAATAAATTCACCTGAATGTGGAAAGACTACTCTTCATTGGAACTAAATTCCACTTCCAAATAGACAGGAATTTCGTTTTATAACCGTTTTTTAACTTGAGCTAATTTAACTTCTTTCAGTAATACCTACTAAAGAAACCATTACCTATCCATTGTGTTTGATGAAAACAAAAATGATCAAGAATGAGTATTTCATGGGAAGGTATGTTTGTTTACGCAAGCGTAACCTGGGATAACCGGGATCATGCGCCAGAAATTGTTATCACCGCCAGTACATTCTTGAATATAGAAAGGGGTGATACGAATACAAACAAAAATTTTGAAAACGAATTTTTATTTTTTTAAAATATCATTCTCAGCGTTCGTGTAAATATTCTATGTAAAATACTCGCCCAAAATTAAAAAGTATGGTGCGCGCTATTAGAAATAAACACTTGCCATAGTTGACGAACTTTGCCAAACAAAAGTGATGATTGCAATATCAGAATACAACATTGTGAGCGGTAAGGCTGTTTAATATTAATTTAATCGAAATTTTAGACTCTATTTTCGTGGTGCGTACATAAATTACAAGCTCATAGTGCGTAGCAACAATTGATTTCTTTACTATGACTGCGACTGTATTCCTTCTTTGACCTAAATCTGAAATTCGACAATGCAGTGTAAGGGGTTCGTAGCGGGACACGCAGAAAAGGAGTAATGTAACAGTTCCGCTATTGTCCTAGTTTTCGGGTATTAGCCCAATTGCAGTCCCATGTTTTTAAGTGAGAACGTTCGAAAGTCGTCTCATCATCGCTTTGCTGCGTATTTGAAATTCGAAATAGGTCAATCTACAATTTTCCGATCAGATTTTTATTAATGATTTATAAGTCTCGAAAACCTCCGCAATTTATAGGGAGCATGAAATTCTACACTTATGGAAGTTTCTTCTTATAATTTATGACTTTGGTACGAAAAGGCAGGGGAAATTATAAACAGAACGAAACTTGGTTTGAAAAAAGAAAAAGTTTCTGGGATAAGTTTACTGGCGTTTACTTTTTATTTTATAGTTTATTTTTCATAGCAAATTTAACTTGAGAAATGTTGGTAATAATCTTTTCTTATTGTCAGTGCATTAATACAATTACGTGCGACATAAAATTATAATTATGTACGTACTATCAAGTTGTAGCTATTCTGAAGCAAAATAGTCAAAGTAACAGTTGTTTAGGTGTTGTCTCGTTATGCAACCATTTTCTGCTCAACTGAAAAAAGTAGGCATAATTCAAATTGGTTCCCAATTTGCAGCACTGGTCCATCAGAGACTTGTCGAGTGCTTTTTGTTCTTCTCATCATAGGAAACCTATGCATCGATATTATACAGTGCATTGCAAACCTATTTCCAAATCCAATTTAAAAATAGAAAATTATATAAGATTTGGTATTATTGTAGGTAGGTAGATCAAACATTATTTAAAAAGCACTGTAGTTTTGACTTCTAGAACCTAGATGTTTTCATTCTTCACTACTTATTTGGTGTACATTTTCCTTGATAACGAAAGGAATTTTTTTATAAAGGGATTCGTAGTTTCCTTTTGAATTCTTAATCGCTACTTAAATTCCAACATTTAGTAGGTAAATACATTTGGGTAGGTATTACAATTTCTTTTGATGCGTGCATAACATCGTAAACGTTTTTTTTTATTACTTAGCATCTTTATATTCCAAAACAAAATGTATAGATTTATGGATCGTTATGACTTGTAAATGTCATGTTTTAATGCTGTAAAGTGTAAAGTATAATAAAGTTGTTAGATATATTTTCATGCTTATCGTCGTATTGTATAAAGTATAATCGATCCCACCTAATTTATTGCCTTTAAAGATTCTGCAATCTACATGGAGAGGATCGTCAAAAGTTGTCTTGAGTCAAACTGTCATTTCTGGCTAAACGTCTGAACCGATTGGAAACAAATTTGGTACACATCTTCACATAAAAGGGGAGAATCGCGCATTTTTATTTATTTATTTATTTATTATCCCTCTCTTATTCTGGGTCCTCAACAGGCTTGCGCCCAATTACAGAGTGACCCGCATAATGCTTTTTTTAGAGGTGCCTCTGCAGCAGGTCTTAAGTTGTTCTATACTATTCCGGTATTTACTGTACGAATTCGGAAAACTGCAGGAACACCTAATTCGGAGTAGCCGGAAGAATGCTCGAAACTGGTCTAATGTAATTCCCATCTCTGCAACAGACGAAAAATTCACCTCAACCCCGGTTCGATCACCCGACCTCCGGATTTATAGTCCAACGCTCTACCACTGAACCATAAAGGCGCATGTGCAGGTGTGCGGATGGATGCCACAGCAATTTTTTTAAACTTTTGTTTGTGTTTATTACTAATAATTCTTGTATTGTCTACAGTCAAGCAACATTGCAATCCATTGTATTCGTTTTTGAATGGGCAGCCACTTGAAAACTTCGCTCGTTAATAAAAAATGTGGGCTACTATTTGAAAAAATTTGCTATCGCTAACACAGATATTACCCGCACACCTGCGCTAGCGCGTTCGGCCCAAAAGCCTTTCAGCCTTTTCTTTTATGTCTAAGAATATGTGTGTGTGTAATTTGGTTCCGCTCGGTTCAGTCGTTCAGTTGGAAATGAGTTTAACGCACTTGCGCATGCGCGATTCTGCTCAAAAGTTCAGCCGTTTAACCAGAAAAGAGAGTACAGACGGACCGACAGACAGACCAACATCATCGAGATTTTGTTTGATTCGGATTCCTGGTGCATCAAAACGTGTATTTCTGTCAAAAAAGTGGGAGGTAATTTTTTTACCCCAATGCAAAACCTCCCTTACTATTATTACTAACATTAAAAGAAGTTTTTGAGAGTTTTTCATCCTGTATGCCTAATTTTTTTCAGCAATGCACTGAAGAACGGGTTTATTTACAAGGACTGACTGTGTTCTTTTTAAACTGAACTCAACACGCTGAGTAAATCCGTAAATCAGGGATCTAAAACCTTGACATTTGATGAAATATTAACATGTCCAAATAGCTACCTATCTCGAGCTAGGAAGCTAATAAACGCTCCCTTAGCTACAATGGGTCTAGTTATCCTTCCTCTGCTCGGAGTTCATAATCCTAGGATTGGTTGGACGTAGTCCTCCACCCTTTCCTATCCTGCGCTAATCTTTTCAAGCATCCAGATCCAGTGCCGTAACTAGGCATTTTTCGAAGCGGTGCCGGATCAGGTTTTGGCACCGTATCACTTACCATTGAGCTCTAATTAATAAAACACCGTACATTTTTGAGAGAAACTTTACACGAAATTTTAAAAGCACTGCGCTACTTAAATTTTAGAAAAATGCTTTGAATAATGAAGTCTTTCACTCAACGAAGAATATAAATACATTTATTTATATTGTTTCCAATTCTCGCGTCAAATTTAGCTATGACATAGGGTACAAGTCGTAGAAATGATTGCGTCTTAGAATACGGGTGCAAATTCTGGTCACACTAATACAGACTATTGTATAGATCACAAATAAAGTATTATTATTATTATTAGTTTAAATTTGCAGCCTTTTCCTACCGCTGTAACTTTGTTCTACAAGGGCCATTCAGAAAGTAGCAGACGGTTTGAAATAAAAAGTTAAGAAAGTGTAAGAAACTACTTTTATTATATACATTTGGAAGCTACACTCTTAGGCTATTTTTCAACATAGTGGCCATTCATATTGAGGCGCTTATCATAGCGTGGTATAAGTGTTTTGATTCAACCTCCGCCGTCTGTGGGGGCGTCAGAAGTGGGTACCGACAAAGGGAATGTGGTAGCCCCCTGACAAGATCTTATTGATTGTGGAGTCAAAACTGGCTAATAAAAGTACTGATCTGCCACACAAAAATGCGCTGAAATCCCTTGGATGTTCCGTTCATCCTAAAGGACCGTAAATTTAGTTTTAATTATATTTCACTGCGCCCTGTATTTGTCTTTTACTTTTACTATTAGAATTTAACCGCCGTTCTTGTCTTTTATGACTGGCCTATGCGGTACACCGCGATGCCCATCCCGACTTAGTGCCCTTGGTGCTTCAGCGCCTCCGGCGTGCCCTCCCCCATTCAGAGCGCGGTGCCGCGGCACCTTTGGCACCTACCTAGTTACGCCACTGTCCAGATCCACTGGTTCCACCCAAAAATATACTACTTTAGTCAAACACACAATTACTTGATTACCCGGTGTGACTCGATGATAATTATCCAAATAGGTATGTACCTTAATTAATTTATTTGACAAAAAAATTTACACTAGTACAAAAAATTTCCAAACAACCAAAAAGGTGCAAAAAAAGTACGAGATGATTTCAATTAATTATTAACAACGGTGTTAAGCCACCAATTCGACATAAACTGGAATCCGCAATGTTCTCTGTTAGTAACAATTTTACATGAATTATCCAAATCTCGCCCAAAAGTTTTTGAGTTGTCGGAACAAACAAAACACACTTAGCTGCGTATTCGGTCCTTCGAGAAATCCAAAGACACCTCTCGACAAGACTCCAATGATGGTGCGATTAAATCACGGGAACGGTCTTGCCTGTCCCGATCTTTCTTTAACAGTTGTCGCTCATCCTTTAACACACGATAACCAAAAATTACCGCGTGGCCCAAATCCACATAAATCGATGGAATAAAATTGATCCAAACCCGCAAGCGGCATCAAGATATTCCTCAATCTGCTTTCTGCAAGCCAAACCAAACGGATGTCTCGATTTTTAACCGATTCTCACGCAGCAACTTTAGGTGACAAGTAAATTACACTGTCGCCACCTTGCCTCTACCAGAAAGATCTCGAATCGTACCAATTTTTTTTAAATAATAATAATATATTTACGGAATTCACCTGTTACATTAAATACCACAAAAAAAAACATGAAGCAAACCAAAATTCATACTACGAATAAAAATCATACGTGACCAAAATCGCTACCCATAACAATTACAAATCAATGAAATTCTGAATAAAAAAGTTTAACATTAATTAATTAATTAACCATGTAAATTGAAATAAAAGGAACTACTTACAAGCAATTAAACTTTTTAGGTTTATCAGAAAGGTTGTATAAAACGCAGGCGGCGGATACTAAATAAAAGAAAAAGGTGGAATTATGCTAGAAAGTTTAAACAGTTAACATAAATTACTTTGGTTATAATAATAAAGAAGATCACTCGTAAGAATAAAAAGTTATGCTATAAAAAATCAAATTTGTCCATTTTATTGCTTCTAACTTGTAAGACTAAGGTAAATTTCTAAATAAATGAATGAGTGCTTTTGTATTTTTATTATTTTTAACTTTCTAGTATATTTCCGCATATTTCTTCTTTTGTTTAAAATACCCGCCGCCTGCGTTCTATACACTCTTTGCAAAAAACTCAAAAGCTTTAATTGTTTGTACCTAGACTCCTCTACTGATGTTTAGGTGTTAAACATTTCTGATTCAGAATTCCATTTTCTTTCAAAATATTTACTACATTGCTATGTGCAATGGTCACTAAAGCACCCACAAGCACCTGTCCAGCTAGCTCAATTAAATTAAAGTACAGATAAAACGTTTAACATTAAAAATTGAGAACCGCCTCCATAATTCGAAAGAACACAACAACAAATTTTTAGTTAACACCCGATTATATTCTGAACACGAAATAAAAAATAACATGAACTTTCTTATTTAGGTCGTAATTTGGGCTCGGTTAAACACAAAACTAACCAAATACACAAAGAAAAGTAGGCATTCAGGCCAATAAAAAAAACAAATACTACGCAACAAGCGATCGAGAGCACAATTAAAAGAAATCTTAATTATTTTAAAGAACTTTAAATAATCTAAACTCTCCGGTCGTACCTGCAATTTTCAACAAGCAAGCACTAACACCAAACACCAGGTGGCACTGCTTCTGGAACTTCACTTATTTGACGTCACATAAAACTCGATTTAGACGGCACTGTTGTATTGTAATTACAATAATTATAGTATGGGCCCTTTGATGGTGGAAAATGTCCCTTTAATTGATAATTTGCAGACCTTAAAGAAAGGCTTCTCTTCGGTAACAAATAGTCGATTATTGATCTGATGAATTCCTTCGATAGTACTAATTCTATGTACATTACTTTGTAGTGCTTCCGATACTTCGATTTTGTCTAGGGAAGGGAACGAAATCAATGGATAGGAACATCGGAAACCAATGAAGCTATCACCAGAAAGCAGAGTTCCTTCTAAGGCAGATATACCAGCAAACCGATAGATATTTTGATTTTAAATTCTTCAGATTGTTGTTGTGTAGAAATGTGCATGGTATACCTACTAGTTTTCTTGAAGTAAACGTCATTGTTTATAATAATTTTGCAAATGCCCACGATTTGTTTTTAGGGTATTAGTTGTTCTTTATAGAGAAATTGATTCGGGGAAAATATATGTAAATGTAAGCTTACTAATACAACTATAATTGACACTTGATATAAGATTTGATCAAATATTTGTATAATAAGTATAATTATCGCAACCCCTATTTCTAAATCACACCCCTTTTTCCTCTTTCACAGTCTCGTTGTTGGTTCAATTGGTTTAATTGCACAATTAAGCTCATGCTTCACATCGTTAGTGGTCTGCAACATAATATTAAAGTGGTTCAATGTACAAGATGTGGGGTAGGTAGCGGAAACTGTCGCAAGATATTTCTGTAATATGTTACAAAATATGAAAAAGGAACGTTTCATGTTAATAATAACAAAGTCTGGAGGCGAGAGTCTAAAAACTTACCGGTTTGTCGTCTCCCGTAGAGTTATGATCTTTCAACGTTTCAGCGCCTTTTCCGGAAGAGCAAATGGTATTTTATTTTGCAAAAAATTCGTATATTAACAAAGTTGCGGAACGCTACTGCATACGTACACAGCATTCATTTTCTGGGTAAATTTCTTCAATTTCAAAAATAGAGCGTTGTAGTAGAGATGGATACATTCTGATTAGTAAGTGACAATGTCTCCCTCGACTTCGTTTTTAAATGGTCACCTTGGTGGAATGTTGAGTAATTTACTTGCTGCTGTGCAATGGTCTCATTGAATAATATGTCTGCCATTTTAGTCTCCCATTAATTAGTAGGTAGGTATCTACATACGAAGTTCGTTCTGGTCACGCATGTTACAATTGCGGAATCTCCTTTGTTGGCTTTGTTGAAATGGAGGAACTATTTTTAGAATGTGAAATTATTTTAGAACTTCACATACAAACACATTAAAATTCATTTGCGTGTATATGTTGATACTCTCCAGGTATGTCGTGCTATCTGATTAAGATTAGTTTGAATAATATGTGCGTATGGCACGAAAGGAAGAATTTTACATGTAGGTACAAGATATCACTTGTTCGACAATTCCCTTGCCACTGAACGTTATCCTCGAGCACTCACACTATGTAACATCTAAACCTTCGGCTTCATTGCTGTTTCAAATTTATCAAAGGAGTGTTGTGATACGATCATAATGGAAACACATAGATATACATTTTACAACGCCTGTATTTGATGCCTATAGTAGGCTTGGGGACTCTGTGCTGAAGAATCCTATCGCTAGCGTATATACTGTAATTTATCCACATTGCAACTTCTCTATATAAACATTGGAACAAATTCAATAGAGTGCAGGTTTTGTGTTCATGTAGATAAAACTTGTATGGTATAATCGCTTGGAACGTTCTCCTTCTCATGGTCTTTTTATTTGCATAGTGGATATACCTATCGCCCAGACGACCATCTAACTTAAAATCCATTAAAAAGCAATTAGTATGATCAGTACTAGGTACATATTTGACCATAAGGCAGCAACTTTACTTATTTTACAGTTAATAAACATGTTGTGGAGTTGACGAAATATGTCAGTGTGTGACTTCAGGGTTTCGTTGCGAGGCTTTTCGATTATATTCCGGAAACGGTGGGCTCTAGAAAAATATGTTCTATCTATAGCACACGCATTATAGTAACACAATGACATAAAAAATAAACTATAAAAGTTTTACAGTTTGTGGTATAATTTTGGTTAAAAATATCGTATCCAGGTCTGAGCGGTTTTTAGCGTAACACAATGAAGTTGAGGTAACGCTTATGTGCTCGTGTTTCCGTCTGTCCGTCCGTCCGTCCGTCCGTCCGTCAGTTCCATCGAGATCTCGGCCCCTGGGACACCTAGAGACTTCGGGTTTTCGCTAATTGATAGCTGCTATGGTCTATATTTGCCCATTTCAGACAGTTTTATTGCACTCTCTATTTTGCACAGACTGCGCATTGCCAACTTTCTTATTTATGGAGATATTACTTTGAAATTTTAACCACAGATGCTTCTAGTAAAAGCAAACATTTCACACATAGTAAAACTTATGTAGACGTGCGCAGTGACTGCGCAATGCGAACTTTCCTATTTACTGAGATTTTTCTTTGAAATTTTAACCACAGATGCTTCTAGTAAAGGCAAACATTGCGCACATACTAAAAATTATGTGTGCGCATGCCCAGTCCCTGCGGAATGGGACTGCGCAATGCCAACTTTCCTATTTATGGAGATATTTCTTTGAAATTGGAACCACAGATGCTTCTAGTAAGGGCAAACATTGCGCACATACTAAAAATTATGTGTGCGCATGCGCAGTCCCTGTGCAATGCCAACTTTGCTATTTATGGAGATATTTCTTTGAAATTGGAACCACAGATGCTTCTAGTAAAGGCAAACATTTCACACATAGTAAAAATTATGTAGACATGCGCAGTGACTGCGCAATGCGAACTTTCCTATTTACTGAGATATTTCTTTGAAATTTGAACCACTGATGCTCCTAGTAAAGGCAACAACTTGTTGATTGCAGCGTTATCGGAGATCGGGGATTTCATTGAGGCAACTGAAGACGTCTTGATTATGGGAGACTTTAATTTCCCATTAACTGTCGGAAATCGGGTAGAGAAATTTCTTCAAGAGAAATTCAATATAGTGATTATCTCTCCCCGAACAGTGACAACGAATGGCGGAACAATAATTGACGGAGTTTTTGGCAAAATGGTCAACTACACTGTTGATTGTTCGGTTTACGAGTCGTACTGTTCATACCATCGTCCAATTATTATTAGAGTTCGTGAAAATTAATAAAGAAATATATGTTTGCATAAACCTTATTTTATAATTAAAATTTTCTGATAAAATACTGATTGCTAATGCAATACTGATCCGTCACGCCAAAAATGCGCTGAAGTCTCATCGATGCACATACGAGGACTTTTGTAATTTTTTAAATCACCAACACTGGTCCCATGACGACTGACATTGTTATATTGACAGCTCGAATATAAACTTTAATTTTAACGACGACACAACTTTCAAATTGAAAAATTGCCTAATCTATAACTTGAAATTAATTGCGTAAACACCAATTTTGGACAACAACCGGAAACTACTCCTGTATCACTTCTTTTTAATTTATCTGACAGACAAGACTTCGAAACACCGGCTGACTACCGAAAAAATGCGTATTTGACTTTACACGCAACTGACTGTTACGCACCCCAAGGCAAATTTTAAATCTCGACCATCTCCATCACGATTTTTCATCTTCGGTAAGGGCCGTCAAAAGGCAAGCACTTGCTTATATACAACATTATCAATTAAATTTTACTTTGATAAAGTCCCCTTATAAAACATTTGCTAAATAATTCTCAAATAGACGCAATAATGGGACGAAAGTGCACCTAGACCTAGAGAATGATCCGACCGGATGCAGTCTGTAGTTGTGGGGCTTTGATCTCGAAAACCCTCCAGTCGGTTGAGTCATGGACGTCTACAAAAAAGCAAAATTTCAAAATGAAGTATTACGCAACCAAATCGTTTGTGTGTTTGACAAAGTCATGGCGGGCGTACAGCCTGTTTCAGAAGATTTTTTGGAACGCATTGAAGAACTTTGGTTTTTTTATTATTATTGGGGTAGGATTTTCGAGAACGACCCCTAAACAAAACGGAAAAGTAACACACTCCGCAATCTTCTCGGTTCAAGGAAGCTCGTGGTTCCTTCTACGTGGAAGATTATAGCGAATGCAACAATTCGGAACTTCTACCAGCTTCCAGGGTACCAAATGACAAAGAGTGACATCGGAACAATTCCTCCGTTCCATTGCATCCCGACCTTGTTCCGTTTTTCATCTTTGCAATCAAAAAACGCCGCTCTAACTAGACGCCCAAATTTTGGATAACTCGGTAACGATCAACAAAAAAACGCCAAAATGTAACTAGCAAACAACAAGACAAGACAGGGTATTTCGAAAATTCTAAAGTGTAGGGTACTTTAATTGGCGCATTTTTTAAAAAATAATATGCGCTATTTATGCCCATTTTTTCCGTTAGTCCGTGCGATGGACGAGAATCGAGATCTCGGTAACGTGGGTTCCATAGTTCCATTTAACTGTAATCAAGACGAAAGAAGGGTGTCCGCGTGATCTACCATCGACTCCGCATCTTAGCATGTTAGCAGGTCAGAAATTTCATCTGTGATGATGAAATCATCACCGACTGAAGTATGGGTTTAGGTCCCCATCTGCAAGTAGGCATTATAAACAATTTGGAGCAAAAACAAATAGGTACACGTGGACGTCCGGTTCAGTCGTTGTGTTTTATCCCGAGAAAACCAAGAGGGCCGCTACGTTTCAAAATGTAGGTTTTCGAGATAGCAAGCTATTTCACATTTTCGGATTCGGGAACCTTTGATTTTAACACTAATGAGTAAACGGGTTTTTCGTACTAATACAAATAGGAAATTCAATAAAATCGCGAGGGACAAATATTTCTTGTTGCTCTTATAACTACTCCATTTCTCACCAGCAAGGCTGCGATGAGCGTATATACCCAAATTGATATTAGATTTTCCAGATCATGTGTTTGTAAAAATGCGTACGGAAAGTAGTGGATCCGAGAACATTGAGTTTGACATTTGGATTTCCCATGACTTTTGGTGCGATAAAACCAGTTTGTACAAGAAGCTTATATATAACCTTGGTAACAAATATCATTGTGTTTATATATGTATAAACGTTTATAAATACAATGCTATAATATCTGTGACGAAGAGATAACGCATCTTTCTGTGCGAAATAATAGGGGATTTCTAACATTAATTCCTAAAACAAACATTACCACTTCTCTCGTACTTCTATCAAGGAATTCCACTGGCCTCGCATCTACATCACAAACGTTTTCTATATAGGTAGGTAGACATCGAAGACAATCGGCGGTTGATTTGTAAACCATGAAATTGATACTTTTTTTGGTCTTTCCTTGCCTACTTGTTAGCGGTGACCAACAAAATGGAACAAAGAGTAAAGATGAAGAATTACCAATGGCGAGTTTCATAAGTTCGAATGTGGATGGATTTGTGCAAGAATCAACTAATTCAACAAGCTCCGATAATTTAGCTACAAATTGTGATTGTAAGTGTAAAAGTGATGAAAATACGATTGATATACAGTAAGTTTGCAATACTGCCGCTCGATCAAGTAATAATACTATTTTTAATAGTGGAACCGACTATTGTATCGACGATTTTTGTTGCACTTCAAAATCCATTAAAAGAGAAGTCGGATGTGGAAGAAGACGACAAGGAAGTGCTACTGTGCATGTGAATGAGGCATCAATGGGAGAATTCCCATGGATGGTTGCCATGCTACGCGAGAAGGATGCGGCCGGTGAAATAAGCGAAACTCTCCACTGTGGAGCTTCCCTTATACATCCCCAAGTTGTCTTAACAGCCGCCCATTGTGTGCATAACAAAAATGATTCGTATAAAATTCGTGCCGGGGAATGGGACATCAGCGGCACTAATGAATTATATCCTCATCAAGATAGAGAAATCAAGGAAACCATTGTTCATCCCCGTTACCACAGCGGTACACTTTTTTATGATGTTGCGTTGTTGGTACTCGAGTCGCCAGTGCAACTCACAGAAAACGTAGACGTCGTTTGTCTACCCGATAAAAGTACGGTGGTATCGAGCAATCTATTTTGTTACGGCACAGGGTGGGGACGTAAAGTATTTACAGAAGAAAAGACTAACAGCACCATATTAAAGAAAGTTGAGTTGGCCGTCGTCGATCGAGAGGCATGCTTAAAACGCCTTAAATCAACTCGTTTGGGATCCCATTTCAAACTACATGAAACGTTCATCTGCGCTGGTGGCGAGATTGGTTTAGACTTGTGCAAAGGGGATGGAGGTGGTCCATTAGTCTGTCCGGTTCCTGACGAAGACGGGCGGTTCTATCAAGCTGGAATTGTGGCCTGGGGCATTAACTGCGGCGAAGACATTCCTGGAGCTTACGTTGACATCGTTAAGGTCATCGATTGGATTGACGATATAATGATTTCTCAACATTTTGATACCACTATTTATCACTATTAGCGTTCGTGTATAATTTATGAATAAACTACCATAACATTTACATGACCACCCGAAGTAGATGAACTTTTCCCAAATAGTATCAACAGCAAAGTCGACCTGTCTAACAACACTAAATACTGTTATTAGTTGTTCCCTTTAAAATCAAGTGTTTTAACAGTCCGTAAAATTGCACCATTGTGGTGCTTCTAAATTGTTACCTTGATGTTCTATAAAATTAAGAATATTGCCAAACAAAATTCGGAAATTCATATGCATTATTCAGTACCTACCTACCTACGAGTATATTAAAGTTATTTTAATCTTTACACACAATAAATGTATTCCGACAGACCGACCTCGCAAACGCAAATGTAGAGGTACTTTTTACTGGTAAGTAAATAAATAAATATTCGCAAATTTGAATTAATCAAGCTCTTAACGGAAATGATTTTAAGATGCCGAAAACTTACATTAATGGATATTTTCTACTACTTTACTTTTGAATTCAGTTGATCACTGATTTTGAAAGCCATCCAGCTTAGGGTAGATCTTTCTACATTTGGGTAGTAGCATCTCCAATTTATGATTAATTATTATCAAAATGTGTAATTAACTGATCGTTATGTCGTTTAAGATAACCTATCTTAATGTACCAGTCATTTCGAAAAACCATGCAACATGAAAGTTCAAAACTAAACTTTCTGGTCTCCATAGCACGTGATCATCAAAAGTACCTAACTAACGGAAATACATTTGTAGGACGTTACAAGATATGCGGTGTGATGAACATTGAACATTAAACTCGTTGCGCGTGCTTTAAAGACTTGATTATACACTTGTATCTTAATATACTAGTGAGGAATAGTTAGCCAAAATCCTTTACTCCACCATAAGAGGTTGTTCAAAAGATGGTCCTGGTTCCACTTCCAAAACAACAAAAACCCGTATGATGTGAAAATTCTACCAGACTTCGGGAAAATAACAGGAATTAAACTAAATTTATAATATGGTTTATGAATTGCTCCATCTTGAAAGTTCGGTGGGGTTATAATTATGGGAAGAAATATCTTTCGAACTAACGTTTATTATAAAGAATGTTTTCTATGGCGGTCGATTGAAATCGATAGAAAACATTCTTTATAATAAACGTTAGTTCGAAAGATACTTTTTCCTATAATTATAAATTTATAATCCTATTACTTTCCCGGTGAGATTGCCTGAATAAGCTTACCTACGGCTAATTTTATGGATACTTACAAACCACGAGCCACGAACATGTGCGTCCCTCCTCCTCTGCGTATCTGGAGTGGCCCGAATAGATCTATCGATACTAACTCCAGGGGTTCTTCCGCTACCAGGTTCTTCATAGTTCCTTATAATATAACCCTCGGTTTGTACATTTTTCTGACACTAGTCACACGTACTTACTCAATATACTTGCACAAGTCTTCCAATATTTGGAATTAATGTAGCAAGTTTCACTGATGATGGAAGTACCAGTGGCGTAACTTCATTTTAGAGGCCCGTCTTCAGAAACATTTGAGGGCCCTTTCCTTATATCAGCAATTTTTAAACGATTTTAATGTGTACATGTAGAAAATAGTGTCTTGATTTAGCTTTGCTGATTTTGCATTTTGTAATTCATTGGTTCACAAATCACAGGTCCATTGTAAAATTTAGGGTCACTGCGTTCAGTCAGAATCCAGTTGATTTTGTTCGAACTTTAATTGTCAAGCTTTGTGTAGTATTTGTGCCATAACAAAAGGTAATAATGTACTTAATTTTATTTGATTTCAGCTATTTGTAACTAGGGGTAGGTAACCCCTGAATTTGTTTGTTATTTAATTGTTTCACTTTAAATGTTATCCTTATTTTGATTTGTTTAATATTGGCCATTTCCTTCGATGCTTAAACGTTTGATTAGCGACTTCAATTCGTTGTGTATGAATCTACCTTTTTTACTCGATCTGGTAGTGTTAAAATTACTTAGCGGCATTCATCTCGAAATACAACTTCAGTAAGCTTACTATATCCAGGAACTCCAGATACCTTTTGGATTGGAGAAGTTCCCGCTAATTAACAAAGTATTTCATGTAGGTACTTTATGTAAGAGACTTCGGACTGTTATTTGGAAAGGAGATTGTTCACCTATATTTACCCTCCGTGAACAATGATTCAGAATTTTCTTCGGACTGTAACTATAAACTGTAAAAGGAAGCATGTGCATGACCCTTCGTTTTTTTTCAATTTTTTCCCAGAATTTTTTATAAACGAATTAAATGTTTTGTACATTTCTTGCCGGGGCCCCTTTTAAGTCGGGGCCCGTCTTCATTGCGTACCTTTGAGGCATTGTAGTTACGCCACTGGGAAGTACATTTCTTTGTTCCAAAATGGCCGCATTGCTCGTGGCATTTCCATATAATCTTACTTCTCAGATCGACTGGTATGCAGATCAGTGTCTAGCTCCTGCTTCCTGGTTAAATTCTTCAGTAGTTGAATGAGATTATTCGTTCTTTTGTCAAGTTTGGTCACTATGAGAGCCATTCTTCGGTCACTTCCATCATACGTGTAGCTTGATAAAGAAATCGGCAGCAGCTTTTGCTTTTCGTTTACGGTACTCGATCCTCGAGTCATATTCTTGTACCACCTCATTGGAAGGGCACTCAGAGCCTTGCACGAAAATAAAAACTCCAACGTTTTTATCCCATAAATGTACGTGCGAAATTTCTTGCAAGCGAACACAATAGCCAACAGTTCTAATTCGGTTATTTATATTGTGCAGCATTTCTCGGCACTTCAGTAAGTCCTTGCCGGTATGCTGGTTTTTCTGGTGCTTAAATCTTTCTTCTTTTTCCATTTCTTCACTTTGTACTTGTTCTTGTCCCCCCGGTTCTCTTCCAACCAAATTTTCCTTTCTCTCCTTTTTTCGTTTCTTCGTTTTCTATTTTGGTAGTAATAACACGTTCTTCGGTTGGTTTCAACAGCACGGTGTAGGCTTTTATGTGTCAAATAGCTAAGAAACAATTGGGAGTTTTAGCACTATTTGTGCCAATTTTTGTGTGTGTGGTAATTCACTTGAGTTGATGAGTACGGGGAAAGTCAAATTACGAGTGTGATTTATTTCTAAACTCATGGATCCATTAACAGTTGTCTTTAATTGCCATATAATTATACTATTTATCTAAACAAAGTCGTTATAATTTATTCCAGTTCTTTTCAAACCGACTTCTTTTACTAACCTTGACAAATTTGATTCATGTTATTACACATTGCACTAAACTATCTAAATTTCACAGAAAGTACGAATTTGTTGGTATTTCCATATCTCCTCGAGGTCAGACATATGTGCCTTCGTGTACAGTTGCTAGCTGTAGCTTCATAGTGAAAAGATGTGGTTTATGTGTTTATTAATATTATTCCTCATTAGCGGGCTTGATACTTCCGAGAGCAGTGATAGTAGTGAAATCATATTTCTAGAAAATGAAAACGATAAAATGTTTATACGGTCTGCAGATTGTGTGTGTGTGCCATATTTTAAGTGTAAAGAAGTCGTCGAAGATGGTGTTGGAGTCATTAATATACGGTAACATTTCTTTATTAGTAACTCATTAGAAGCATTTGTAAATGTTACAGTACTGCCAATCCGTGCAACACCTTAGAGGTTTGTTGTGGTGCTGGGAACACGACAACCGAATCTATTATTCCTAAAACAAGATGGACCGGGCAGAGACCCTGCGGTATAAGGAACAAAGAAGGCTTTGGCTTGCGTATTACAGGCATTGAAGATAATGAAACCCAGTTTGGAGAATTTCCGTGGATGGTTGCTTTGTTTCGAACGTCTACAAATAAAAGAACAATGGAGAAGACAGAAACGTACCATTGTGGAGCTTCCCTAATTCATCCTCAAGTAGTTTTAACAGCCGCTCACTGTGTTTCCGATAAAGCATACAAATATCGAATTAGAGCGGGTGAATGGGATACCCATACCACTAACGAGCTGTTCCCGCACCAAGAGCGCGAAGTTAAGGAAACAATTATTCACCCACAATATTACAAAGGAGGATTCTTTTACGATTTTGCTTTGCTGATACTTGACTCCCCTCTTGAGATATCTGAAAATGTAGATGTCGTTTGTTTACCTGACAAAACTATGATACCACAGCAGGTGTTTTGTTCTGCCACGGGGTGGGGTCAAGAAGTGTTTTCAGAGGAGGGAAAGAATCCGGCCATATTAAAGAAAATCGATTTACCCATAGTTGATAGAGATAATTGTCAAAAACGGCTTCGTAATACTCGCCTGGGTGCCCAATTTAAGCTGCACGAGACGTTTATATGTGCAGGTGGTGAATTAGGTAAGGGCGCGTGCAAAGGAGATGGAGGAAGTCCTCTCGTTTGTCCAGTAGATGACGAAACAGATAGATTTTATCAGGCTGGAATTGTTGCATGGGGTATAGATTGCGGAAAAGAAGATGTTCCTGGTGCGTATGCTGATGTAGCAAAGGCGATGGACTGGATTGATGATGTCATGACTCGTCATACATTTGATAGGTCTATTTATCGTTATGGAAAATGAACTACGTCAATCGTAATGCCTTAAACTTATCTTTTCGGTTAGTAAATCAAAAACTTTATTTATTTCTTCACCGCGATTGACTCATGTGAAACGCACGAATGCATGTACTCGTATAATGGATCCTTTTACAGATTTGCTTTGCAGTATGACACAAATGTAATTTTACATTCTCGATGCTGTATATGGTCTCTAGTCTGAATAAAAAACTCACAAAAGGTGCAATTTTGATTTAATTGCTCATTAATTGCATTGATATGCTGATAAAAGAATGTTCAATACATTGGCGATAAAGTAAAACAGATAGCTATTAGGCTATTACCATTCCAAAAAAAAGCATAGAGTGCGAGTTGTTTAGAATTCTAGTTCATTAAAAAAAATTCTATACAACTGAATACCGAACTATCCTCGAGATCGTTTTGACCTGATAGTCTATAATATACCTTTTTCGTCGACCTCTCGATAACAACATAAATTACACCTTAGTTACAGGTGTAACAATGAAGCTCATTAATGGTTAGAAACCATTATACGTCAGCAACCATTAATCGTTAGCAACCACTTATATATAACCATTATGCATTAGCAATCATTAATCGTTAGCAACACCTTATACATAACAACTATTTTATTAAAGGGAATGACATTTATATAACAATTCACTTTCGGCATCAGCTGAGAACTTCCATCCACCTAACCATTTTAATCTCGCTTTTAATGTAGTGAGATCAGTAGCCAGTATGGTCGCCAACGCTCTCAGCACAGCATATCCTGATGTGTAGCTTCTCGGATAAGGTATTGTTAAGGTATTCAGTTACTTATTTACCTTCAACATTGAGTACGTCGACCACAGGGATGAATATTTCCATATCTTTCACTGTTAATACACGTACTTTAGTACAGTTGCAAAAGAATTAATTACATTATAATTTCACATACCTTTTCAAGGTAAAATGTCAACATGACATTTTCGAAAATATCTCCTCTCAAATTCATTGTATTCCATCAATTGCCGAACTGATCGAAACCGTTCCAATAAGTTTCTTTTGATTTGAGCGGATGTACTGTTAAAATCGCCTCCACAGCAGAGCAAGCAACATAATCTTTCACTGAGATTACGAGGACTGACGGTACAGCATAAAACAACACATTACTATAGCAACGACAATAGCTGTAATTTAGTGAAAAATCGTCGAAGCTCATAATTTCGATTGTAATTTCTTGTAGTTGAATTTAAAATTATCTACCCCAGTGAAGTCGACGAAAAAACGTTGTATGCAATTCATGTATAAATCGGCGATTATTGGTTCGTTCGAATTAAGTCTAAGACTAAACATCTCACTCACCAATAAAACGCCTCATTTATACACTCATTGCATAAATAACTATTATTGATATCCTTAGTAACATGTGCACCAATTTTCAAAAACGATCGGACATTTCTAAACAAACACGGACAGACAGACCGACCGATATCACTCCCTATCTTAACTACCGATGTTTGGCCCATATAGTTAAAACATACGATGCCACGCGTTGTTGGAAAAAAGTTGATAGTGAAAACCTCCAATTTACCGCCGACCACTTGGGTAGGTTGCAAAACTGTTTCTTAACCTCAGTAATAAAAAATAGGGAGGCACTCCAAATTCGATTTTGGGATTCTGTAGTGCAAAATTGATCAATAACTATAGGATATTTTTTATTGAATAGTTTATATGAGGGCACAAGATCTGTACCGTGTATCTTATTTTGGTTGAGACTGTGCAGTTCTCAGCTGTTTTTAAAGATAGAGATTTGCGGTTTTCGGGACTCTTAATACCACAAACAGAATCAATCTAGCTACGTTTGTTTGTGAGATACAGGGTAAACACGAAAAGTTTGACTTTGGGATGCTATCGTATCCTACTACCCATGTAAGGTAGAAAAAAAGTTAATAACTGCCTAATTTAGATATTTTCAGTTAGAATTCAGTAGCGTAGTCAAAAAAATTTAACCACCTTTTCTGAGATTTGACCCAAAGTTATTTTTTTAAATGCCACACCCTGTATATCTTAACGTCAATTTTTTGAATTTTTTTTTCTGGTTACATTGATGAATCACATAAAATAAATAGTCATGAACCAAAAAGAAAAACTTTATTTTTTACGGTTTAATTAATTTTGAGCAAAGTTGTAAATAGGATTCTTGTATCTTGTAAAATTCTGCGTCTGCTCATGTCCTCATTTATGATTTTTCAAGTCTGGAAAAAATTAAATAGATTAGAATTTAGCATTTGCGTAAAAATCAAAATGTTGTGTCAATAATTTCACGGCATGATTGATTTTTCCTAAAATGCTAATTTATAGTATCCTTAATTTCTCCTATTTCCCACAACAAAAAATTACAAATGGGCACATGAACAGACGCAGAATCTTTCATTCTACAAAAAATTTATTTCCGACTTTGCTGTAAAGTGATTAGGGGAGAAAATATTTCAGTATAAAGAAATTTCCATTGAAATTCCTTACGTATACCAATTCTACACCCTGCATAAAAAAATATAGGTTGTGATACATCAATGTAATCAGGAAAAGAATGCAAAAAATTCTTCCTAAAAATATCAAAAATTTTTTTAAAAAAATGCATTATTGTAGCCACTTCTTCCATCCGTACGTTCGACTTTCCCTGCGGGATGACTATCAGATCTCTATTTTAAGAGCATTGTCCTAATTTTATCGTGATTTGGTTCGTTATGGTGTCTAGGATTGCACAAAGGAAGGATTTTTGTGTGTCATTTACTAAAAAAGTTACATGTAGCAAAATGTATACAGGGTCGCTGATAAGTCTGGAAACGGTCGATTATCGAGGAAAATATACAAGATATCGAAATATCTTTTATACAAAAGTTTTGAGATTCTTCAATGTCTACTAGATACCTAGTAATAATTTTAATTATACAGGATGGCTCAAAAGGCGCGGCACACCAGAATTGCATTTTTTAAATGGAACATCCTGTATATTATTTAATATATATATTTCAATTCTTCTCCCAATTTTCTTCAAATGCCCAAAATTATATTTTTAGCGCATTTCCACAAAAATAAAAAAAATGCGCTATTGTGGCCACTTTGTCCGTCCGTCCGTCCGTCCGTCCGCTCGTTTTGAGACGCTACTAGTTTTTTATCTTAAGAGGTATTGTTCTACTTTTTTCGCTATTTGGTTCCTTATGGTGTCGAGTCTTGCACCAAGGAAGGAATTTTGTCTGTACCGCTTACAAAAAACCGTTTTTTACATGTTCCATAATTTTACACTTTTGCCGTTTATTAACGATCCTAGAGATCGTTTATAATTTTGAATTGCTGTCTGTCGTCTGCCTGTTGGTCTGTCCGTCTGTTCCTTTGTCTGTCTGTCCCTCTATCTGTCCGTGTGAACGATAACTTTGTTTAGAAATGTCCGATCGCTTTTACATCTCCGTTAGTTATGAACTGAATTGCATGAAATTCAATATGTGCATAGCTTTAGCCATATAATACGCAATGCCAAAAGTTGAGTCGAATCGATTCAAAATTCTCAGTGCCCTTTTCGCATCTCGACCATTTATAAACCGAATTGCAAACTTTTTTAATTATAAAAGTATTTAAATGAAATTTGATACATAGCCACTTGGAATAAAAGAAAATTTAACGCCAATTTCAAAATTTGGTTTTGCGCATGCGCAGTGCAAACTTTCTTATTTATGGAGGGATTTAAATGAAATTCGATACATAGCCACTTGGAACAAAGGAAACTCTAACGTTAGCTTCAAAATTTAGGTTTGCGCATGCGCAGTTCCAACTTTCTTATTTAGAAAAGCATTGAAATGAAACTCTTCTTATAAACAGAAATTGAAGTAGCACGTCAAAAATGGATTGCACATGTGCAGCGCTATCTTTCATATTTGTGGCCGGATTTTTACAATTTTAACAAAAGTTGCATCTTACAAATAGGAAATGAATGCAAGTGGAAATGCGCTTTATGTAAATCGTTTACGATTACTTTTTAACTTGTATTATAAGTCACCATTGCGCTAATTTTAATTCAATTGTTAGCGATCATCAACTTCATTTGTTAAATACGATCCTGGATTTTTTATTTTATATTTTGAAAGAGAAAAAAATATATGGTGGCTATGAGCCAAAGGTATTCATGTCAAATTTATACGAGCACACTTATTAACTATTGAAAATATGAAATTTCTTTGGTTCAGGTAAAGTAGGTAGCGAAAGCGATCTAGCAAGTCCTATATAAGATTGGTAGTGAAATTGAAAGCTGATGATTGATGCAAATAGAATCTTTTTAGCGCATATGTGCTATTGTTTGCGTTTAGTCCGTCCCTCCGGACCCACTTATGCCGTTTCGAACTATTTGTAGGGGAATGGTCCTAGAGTCCTGGAATTTTTTGCAGTAGGTAGCCTATACCTTGAAGGTGTGCCCGACGACCATAAAAATTGGCTGTCTAAAAGCCCCCCCCTCCCCCCGAATTATTTCCTGAGATGCTGTTTTTGAAAGTAAAACGTGCTTTTACTTTTTACATACGACAACCAATTCGTCTCAGATTTTGCATGCCTTTAGTGGTGCCAAGTTAAACTTTAGGGTGTGGGGGGGGGGGGTAAACACAGGTTCTACCCTTTTTCGAGATCAGTGAGCGACGGGGCCTAAGGGGGGGGGGGGGGGGGGAGATTTAAGTTTATCTCTCATGAAACTTGAAACTTGAAACTTTGACATATGCCTGGCTTCGCCGCCTCTCCCAGGATTTAGTCAACTGTCGTGAGGATGCGTCCCTGGTAGGCACTATCAGGGATGTTTCACCACTACTTTGTTGCCATCGCGCTGGGCCGCGACATATGCCAAACAATGTGGTGGAGTTTGTGCATTGGGGGGGTTGTGGGGGGGGGGCGGCTAACTGGGTGTTATCCGACTCGAACAGGTACGGCCACAGCTTCGCCACTGGTGTTCTGCCTTAGAGGGAACTCTGCTTTCTAGTGATAACTTCTTCTCCGGGCGTTCATTTGTTTCCGATGTTCCTACCCTTGTATTCTAATTTACGTGCCATAGCGTATTTTCGCTTGTTAGTTTGCAAGAAAATAAACCTGCGGTGGAAAATGTTTAATTTCCGATGTCCCACTCCGTACCTAACTAGGATTTTTTAAATTTGTAAAACGACAACCTTCGTGGCTCCAAGGCTCCAATCTATTCAACATCAGAGTGCACTGTTTATCTAAGCAAGGTCCACTTCAAATCTTTTGTTTTTCGGATACCATAAAACTAGTATAATTCGTTTATGGTGACTAGATTAAAACGAGTTTTACGATTCTTAGAGCTTATACGTGCACAATGAAATATTCAACCTTGATAAACTCGATATGTGTTAATAGTACCCATCACGATTGCACTGAATGTCTGAACCGTGTAATTTTTAACAATGGAATATTGAAATTAATCGCAAGTACGAAACTGTACTGGTCTTCCGTTATTTCAAGAGTTTCACGAATCGTTCGCTCTTCAGATTAGTGCAAGTTGCTTGTTTGTCGTCGTCTTGATGACCGCACAGCGAAATGATGCAGTTAATGTCATTATTTCGGGTTTTATTTTTCATTTATTTACTTGCTTGCGCGTACAGTGAAAGTGAAGTGGAAGATGTGAAAAAATATGAAGACAAAATAGATGCAATTTTTGTAAAACCTAATGAAGCTGCCTTGGAAATTTCTACGTCGTATAGCGAGTCGGTACCTCTTAGTGCACCTTCACATGAAGATTGCCAGTGCGTGCCATACTTTAATTGCAAAGAAGTCGTGGAAGATGGTGTAGGCGTCATTGACATACGGTAAGATTTATCTAGTAGTCTTTTTTATAAACTTTATGATGGTTACAGTATTGAAAATTCGTGCAACTCCCTGGAACACTGTTGTGGTGCTGCCAATACGACAACCGAGTCTATTATTTCAAAACCAGAACCGCACACACCGGGTCGTTGTGGTAGAAGAAATGGCGATGGTGTCGGTATTCGTATTACGGGAATGGAAGATAATGAGACTCAGTTTGGGGAATTTCCTTGGATGGTAGCCGTGTTGGCAACGAAAAAGCATAAAAAATCCTTGGAGAAAACAGAAACATACCAATGTGGAGCTTCGCTAATTCACCCTCAAGTTGTTTTAACAGCCGCTCATTGCGTTTATGATAAAAAAAATAAGTATGGAATTCGGGCGGGCGAGTGGGATACGCACACCACCTACGAACTATTTCCCCACCAAGATCGAGAAATTAAGGAAATAATCATTCATCCGAAGTACTACAAAGGGGGGTTGTTTTACGATTTTGCGTTATTGATACTCGATTCTCCCCTAGAGATAACCGATAATGTAGACGTCGTTTGTTTACCCGACGAAACTATGGTACCGGGGAAAACGTTTTGTTACGCCACGGGCTGGGGCCGGGAGGTATTTTCAGGGGATGGAAAAAATCCCGCAATATTAAAAAAAGTTGATTTACCCATAGTTGATAGAGACACTTGTCAAAATCGCCTTAGGAGTACGCGACTGGGTTCCCGTTTTAATCTGCATGAGTCATTTATTTGCGCAGGTGGCGAGTTGGGCAAAGACACGTGCAAAGGAGATGGAGGAAGTCCTCTCGTTTGCCCATTAGATGACGAAGAAGATAGATATTATCAAGCTGGAATTGTTGCTTGGGGTATAGATTGCGGAAAAGAACATGTTCCTGGCGTATACGCTCATGTTGCAAAAGCCAAGGGCTGGATTGACGACGTGATGGTCTCTCACAACTTTGATACATCTGTTTATAAATATTAAAAATAAACTACGTTACTCGCAATCGTAATTTGCATACATATTTGCATTCGACACAGTTTTGCATTCCAATTAATCCGGTTTTGCAGACTTTTGCCAATTGACCTGATGCTTCGCCTAAACTAAAGTATGTAATACACCCATGAAACGCGAATTTGCGGAATTATACAACAGTATATCAATTTTATATCAAAAACTAGAATCTTATTTATTTGATTTTTTAATGTTGCGATTCTGCCTCTCTGCTTGATACCTGTCCTGTTTGGTTTTTTCAGAATGCAATTTTCTAAGGTCACTCATCTTGTAGGTCATTGACGTAAAAGAAATGTTACCTGCAAAAACAGAATGATGAGATACCACTACGTATATTATATACAGGTTGAGAAACGGGATTGCTATGTTTTGTTATATTAGCAGATTGGCATAACTTGATTTAATTTAAGAAAAATTAACATTGCCTTACAATCGATATATCTTCCATTAAGTTTTAAAAACTATCTGTACGTCTGTTTGTTCTGTTCGTTAGTCTGAGGATTGAGATCTCGGCGTTCCGAGCTCAAGGTTTTCACGCGTTAGGTGGGTCTCGATTTGAATGTACCTAGCGAAAATTCGAGAGAACAGTTGAGCATAATGTAACAAAAGAGAATATTTAAGCAAACATTAAAGAAGCAAGAAGACAGATTTCGAAAAAATGTTTATTAACATCCAATATGTTGATTTATCATGTCAAAAACCGTGTATATCTTAAAACTGTTTTTCTAGTTTTTGGCGATTTTCTCGAAGTTTTGCTATAGGAATAATATTTTTTTATTTTTGTTTATTAAATTATAAGTCTTCCCGAAAATTGTGCTACCCCGCGCACCTCTGTACGATGAAAAAAAATAGATTTTTCATCCCCTCGAAAAAAAGGTGGTTTTTTAAAAAATCGTGAGATCTTCGAAACGGTTCAACTTTACAGGCCCAAAAAATTATCTTCTTTTTTATCATAAAACAAGCTATATTTCTTCCAAATTTCAAACCCCTACGACATTTTTTCGCAAAAATAAGAATAAAAAACGAAAAAAAAACAGTTTTTCCGGTTTTTCTGGGAAAATTGGAGTTTATGTGAAAATAGTGCAGATACAAAAGTTGCTCATTTTTTTAATCTCTATAACTTTTATATTTATAATATATGATATTTTCGGCTAAAATTAATAGTTTTGCCATAATTTTCAAAATACCACTTTCCACCCCTTTCAACCCCCGTGATTTCACCCGCGGAAAAATTCAGCTGTTTTAATTATTTTTTCCCAATTTCTATTCATTTCACCTGCCTGAAAAACCCTGTTTCGACCGGTAACTAATTTTTTTTGTCAAAAAATATTATATAGGCTGGACTATATGGGGATGTGTGTTTTCAGAGAATGATCCTCATTGTATGCACTAATTTTGGAAAACTTGATAACGCATTCACTCAATGTCCGAGATTGATCCCCATATTCCAATGAAGTTATTAAACTTGTATGATCGCTTTAGCAATTAACCTAACAAGAATTTTGCAGTATTTAAGGTTCTATTAAGAAAATTACTTCCTTAATCTCTACATCTCAAGATAGATTAAAGCTAATGCTTTTGGCTTTATTTTGGTTTTATTTCGCCATTACACATCGATTACCTACGCTAAAACAGAGCGTTTTGTGGGAAGGTGTAATAACTAAAAACGAATTTGGCATATATTGCAATGGATTTGTGAAATCGTAACGAGTAATTAATGGCGATTTGTTTTGCATAATTGAACGTGTTATCAGGTACAATTTGTATTGATTTTAAATTTATTTCGTGAAGCAAAACCACCTTCATTTAAAACATGTGCAAACAGGGTATGTTCGAATGTTAAGCATAGGGAGCTCTGACGCTAGTGTTAATAGAAGGAAATTCCAGCGTTATACAAGTCGAATTTAATGCACTCTTTGTTTTATGGAAAAAATTTACGGGTAGAAGAAATTCGTGATTCGATATTTAGAAAATTTATGAAATCTAAAAGATCTACAATAACTTATTCAATGTTTAGTTTTTAAAATTCACTTTTGCACGATACTTTTTGTTATACCATGCACGATACGATCTCCCAGTGTAGGTAATGCAACAGGCACCGGGCATCCTGACAGCACACGGCATACAAGATTTAAATATTTACATCTGTGATACTAGATTTAATCAATTTTCTAAATATTGAATAACGAATTTCTCTATTTTTTGTATATCAACCATATGTATATTTTGAAGGATGCCGGAAGTTTGAATATGCGTTCAGATACGTAGGTCACGTAATGTCACATATGAAATTATATTTAATAACTTTTTTAGGCTATCATCACAAAAACGTTGATTTTATGGTCGCTTTTGCGGCCATAAAGTTTCACTTTATTGTACGCTTCTGTCAAACTTTACTTTATTGTACACATCTGTCAAACTGTACTTATTTGAAACTGATGTGTGAGAAACAGTAATCTGTTTGATACAAAGCGTCTATCTGGTCTCGCCCCATCAAGGATTGGGCCATCCACGTGCGTTTTTTCATTTTCGGACTTGTAGGAATGTTTCACACCATTTTGCATAATCACAATGTTCACATTTAAAATTATAGTTTGACGTTTCAATCTTTGCTGCTTGCAGACCTTTTTGAAGTGTAGAACCAAAACATGAGGAAGATGTTGTTACTTATATTATTATACGAAGAATCACCAGCAATTAACCGAAAACACAAGTAGCTACCTATACCTACCATCAACGTAGGTAATCAGGTTTCTAATAATTGTACAGCATGTTAACTATAAGGTCTTGGAAGCCACAGTAACGAAGGACCTATTGCATTTGACATTATTAAAATCTTGTGCAGCGGAGGAAGTTGCGATTGTACTTTTACTCTCAAACGCTTGCTCTTATATCATATAATGACTTAGGGTCGCAACGCTTGCAGCTTCCAAAATTTCATTTTGGGTAGGTATCTGAACTGTCGCTATCACCCATTTTGATACGCACAAAACACACGCAAACGATGCTAATTATAATTTATTACATATGACAGGAAATGCTTTGTTTTTAATTGTCTAAGATAACTATGATTTTCAGAAAAAATATGTTTATGAGCAAATTTTTGAATTCTTTTTTGATCGCCTAAAAAATGTTGTGTGCACCTTGGCCAAAAGTGATTTGTTAGGCCTCATCTGAATTGCGGCCTCGGCTACCGCCTCGGCCACAAACAGCAGCTTCGGCCAAAAAAGATCACTTTTACGGCCTTGGTACACAAATAACTATTTCGTATCTCGCCAAATAAACGAGATATTGAGGTAGCCCTCTTATTCCAAACGCGCTGTATGTCCGTTCAATGTTCAGGTGTAAATAATGTTCCTAAGTTGGGCGAATTAACATATAAGTATTGAATTTTTTAACGTAAGCTGGTTCTGTTCTAGGGTAAGTAAGGCAAAGATTGAAGAGCTCGTTTAATCAAATCGCGCTTTAAACGATCCATTGTCTACATCTAATTTGACAGGTATTTCTACATTAAGAAATACATTAAAGACCCGCTTTCATGTATTTTTATATCAACACTGAAACATGCAATGGTGTATATTACAAAGTTGGACGCAATTATGATAAACAATGGTTTATTTTATAGCATATTATATTAAATTGACATTTTAATAGGTTTGAATGAGTAGGCTAAGCCGTTATTTAACCGTAAGGGTAGATAAAGTGATCACTTTAACCGTAAGGGTAGATAAAGTGAAGCAAATGATTGTGCATTCTAATGACATCTGTCATTCTTATTTCAAATGCACGATATAAACTGACGTTCAGAACATATGACAATTCTGTTTCTAGGGAAACGATCGCGACGGCTGAACCTAAGCTTGCTATTTTTGACGTCTCTAAATTAAATTCTGAATTATTGTCAGAAGCTTTACAATTATTTATATGGCTTCTGCTATAAAATAAAGTTTTGTATTATACACAACGATAAAGGCAAACTAACCACCCGTGAATTAACATCTTTCACTCAATGGTTAAAATATCCCTTTATCGTCTTGTACTCGTATAATAAATAACTATAATACACCTTTCCTACCTTTTAACACGTAATTTCACTTTTACAATTAAATAAACAAATTACCAGGCGATCAATTTAAACAAATCTTAAACATTGTCGACGAAGAGCTCTATTTATGTTTTGAGTGTTAAATTAACAAAGAAGAGAAGAATCGCGACTCAAAAAAGTGTATTGTTTCTGTAGGCTATCGATTTCGACGTTTAACAGTCATCATCAGACCGAGCTGGAAGTCTATATTTAATAGGAAGAATTCGGCTCTTCTCTTCTTTGTTAAAACATAACAAATAATTTTTAAAGATCAGAAAATCGTACACAATAACACACCTGCAGCTTTATTGTTCTACAATGTCTTATCAAATTAAATAAAAGCAATAATTTCACATTTATATCTAATAATGGCCCAAATCAACTTTTTATCATAAAGACTCTATTTTAGTATTAGAAGTAAGCTTCACAGAGAAATGTTATAAATGAAGGTGGCCAATCAGAAAATTCTGAATAAAACATCTACACCTACTTTTTTTACATAAAAGTAACGATAATGGCAGTACAAACGGCCAAAATGGATTTGCTTTATGAAATAAATTTCAAATCGATACCAAACCTGATAACATGTTCAATTATGCAAAATATATCGCCATTAATTCCTCGTTACGAATTCACAAATCGACGGCAATACATGCCAAATTCGTTTTTAGTTATTACACCTTTCCACAAAACGCTGTTTTAGCGTAGGTAATCGATGTGTAATGGCGAAATAAAACCAGCCAACGCGTTAGCTTAATCTATCTTGAGATGTGAGGATTAAGGAAGTAATTCGCTCAATAGAACAGAAATACTTACAAAATGTTTATTAGGGTAGACGCTAAAAATTCATCCTTTGTTGAAGTTAATACATATCCCTATTTTTAATGTTTCAATAATAATTTATGAATTAGGTACCAGAAATTATCAATATGGGCACACAATTTTGTTTGTCGTTATGAAAATTTGACAAAACTCCAAGAAAAGGGTCGTGAAATTTTGGTTTTCCTTCATTTAAACTCATTTTCCTGTATATCTTTTAATGTGAAGATTATATATCAATTGATCTAGCACTGGACTATCGCTGTGGGGGTTTTTCCGTTATTAAACCTTCACCGACAAAATTCGACTGTCCTGTATTATTTAAGTATATAGTTACCTTTTCCTTTACAATAGCCTAATAACAAGGGTATGACAGCTATATCCTTTCTGGAAATATCATCGGAAAAACTCACCCTGCGCAGCCAGATGAGTTACCTACATTTGTACAAATTTATTCGTTCCACAGCTCTCACATTAAGCATCTGTTTCTGTCGACGTTTTCGTTTCCAATAATTAATAATCAGATCAAAAGTTCGCAGCTTTTAGAGGTAGAAACTTACCCACCTTTTAGTTTTTGCCGGGAAAACTTTACGTTCTAGTCTAGGGAAACATATTAAAGAGATAAATTAAAGTCGGTGAAAATGTTCTTTTACTTTTCCAGACGAAAATAGAACGAAGTGAGTGTATTCCACGAATGTTCTCGTACATTTTCAGAAATTAAAGTTCCATCCAATCCAACACATTCATATTGATTAAAGCTTAAAACAATTGACAGTAATCTTCATTTTAATCGCTATGAATCGTAAACGATTATACCAGTTGTGCTGATCATTTGCCAGTAAAAGAAGGTCTCGCCGTAAAGCGATTCATTTTAGCGCATTTTCCATGCATTTTTCAGTACTTTCCAAAAGGCAATAGCTATGCGCGTTGTTTCTATTTACTAGAAGCATATAGGTATGGTTAAAATTCCAAGGAATTATCTATAAATAAGAGTCTACGCATAAACAAATTAATCGTTAGCATTTTTTCTTGGCTCGGGTGCTAGAGCTATAATCAGTTAGCGAATTCAAAAAGAACGAGCTAAATATATTGAAAACTAAAATATTAATTAACTTGAATACTGTTGCTGTGGATTCACAGATAATAAATCTCTTTCATTCCTTAAACTGTTACAGGCACTATACCAATTGACAATATCAACTTTTTCTTCAGTTGAATACCATCGCACACGAACGAAAATAAATATACGGAATCCAAAGCAATAATATTCAAATTAATATGAATCAATCAATTGTTGATTGGAATTTCTCAGGTCGCCATAAAGGTCGCTAACATAGGAAACAAAACCCTGCTAAAAATGGCTTAACGTGATTGAAATTCTTTAATATGTGCTTACGAATGCATCAAAAATAAAAAAGAGTTAAAGCGCACACGAACGGACGGACGGACGGACGACAATACAAAACTATAAAGGACCTGAGGATCCTTAATAATTGAAATATCTTGACGGGAATGGTTACAAACGGCGAATTAATTGCAGCGTTCTCTACGTTAGCGGGGGCTGAAAACAACTCCAGAAATTAAATCAACTATCTTCAGCGCCTATCTTCATCTCCTAGAACCAAGACAATACTTTCTTATTCGGTACACTTCCTACGAAGAAAAAAAATCAAAACAAGGTTTTTGGCCTTGGTGGGCGCATTTTCCACGAATTGATCAGTATTTCCCTAAAGGTCATATAACGGGTTATACCATACGTGTACAGAGGAAAATAAGTTATGAATAAATATTCGTATCAATAAGAAACTTAGCATTGCAGAGTCCGCACATGCACGCACTTGATGTTTCTGAAAAAGATATGCGATATGCCTTTACTACAAGAATCTTTGGTTAAAAATTCCAAAAAAGATCGTCAAGATTTTTCTTGGTGCAGGTGCCAGAGCTACAAGCTACCGCGTGCAAAAAGAACGGACAGATGGAGAAAGTGCCCATAATAGCGCTTTCCGGCATGCGCTAAAAAGGGTTGGCCAGTTATCTAAGATTTGATAGAATCGGTAACAGGATTTAATTTGAGAACTGCAAGCAAGAGATCGACTTAGAGCGTGATGTATTCTTATTTTGCGGGGATTAAAACCCAGTCTAATTTCCTAACAGAGTAATTATGAATAAAATAAATCCTATTTGAGCTAGCCGTCGGTAAAAATTCATCATTATAGTAAGCATTAGTCAAAGTTAAATATATGATCAGAAAACCCTTCAAAACCCTCGGATGTTTGATGTTTCTAAACAAAGTTATTGTGCACACGGAGAGACAGGCAGCAATACAAAATTATAAATGATCTCGAGGATCGTTAATAAATTATGTACCATCTATTTAATGCGTCTTTTGGACTAGAATTAAAAAGAACTGTTTGCAGTTTTACAGGAAATGTCACAATTGCAATTTAAATTTAGCATTGCGAATAAACTGCCTCGGGCCCCAGATTTATTTATCCGTTGGTTTTTACTTCACCAGCTACACTATCGGTTGTCGTAGAAGAGGCGGAAGGGGTAGTATAGGGATAAACCTCAACCATTGAATAAAAAATTAAGCCTCAACCAAGTTCTCCGTAACGTAAAATTGTGATGAAGGAACTCGCGAATTAAATGATGTGATTAATGAGACTGACTATTTTTGGATGTTGCCCATTTTTAATTAATATTAATTTTATTTGCATTTCTGTGACTAGAAGGCTTTTGGATTATAGTCTCTTAAAAATCAACTGCTGTGCAAATTAAAAAAACAGAATTCAAAATGCGAGCGACATGATTTCGTCCAAATCATTTACCAAAATATATAAAATGGGGGCATGAACAAATTTGGTACTTCTCTTTCATCTTAGTAAACGCCGCCGAACTGATTTCACTGAAAGAGGCGGTATATTGGAATTGTTCAATAAATTGTTTCTGTTGTGACCTAATTTCGTTCAATCGATCCAAGGGTTTATAAATTGTTCTATTAGTATTATTACGGTCGCTCAATTTGCTACATTTTTGAATTGATTTATTTCAACTAATGGCAGACGATAAAGGGGGATATACGATCTATATTACATTCGCGATTTCTTTGAAAACTTTGCGAGGACAGGAATGAAAACTGGCGCCGCTGTTGCAATGGATTTCATTCATGTAAATAAGTTCATTAATTTTCATTAGTCGTGTGCGCTCATTCTGTTTAAGCCGGGCCGTAATCTCGAACACTTTCAATTCCAGTGTATAATGAATGATTTCTAACCGAACTCCTAATCTCGCTCTATCGTAATGTAACGCATTACACATTAAATGAGCATATAATTATCCAGATTCATTTATAATTGATGTAACTTGAGCGAGTGTGGCGGTGCGGTCTTGAATAGAGTTTGAAACAGAAGCTTTTAATAAAAACAGTTTTGAAAATTAGCATACATACATTGAGTAGTTTTAAGTGTTTTTAGGTCTAAAGGATTCTGTGAAAAAAATAAATCAGAACCTTCCTCCAGCTAGAATACTGAAATTCAAAGTGTCAGCAACTAGTCATCTTCGAGCTGAAATGATGATAACTTATGAAAAGTAAACCATTAAACCAAACTCTTTGATTAAACCCTCATACTGTAGGAAGTAAAAAGAAATTACTTTTTTTAAAAGGTAGATCATTACAATTCGAAATTGTAATACTTATACCTATTGGTATCATGTTTTATACCTACACGTTTTTGACATTTTAATTATTCTGTCAAAAATGACGTTTGCAGCCCAAATCATACGTGACAATTTGTTTCCTATATATGACATTGGGGTTAGGATCCTTTTAGATGTTTCCATTTAGTAGACTGTGTTGATATTATTACAAAATATTCAATAAAAAAGTATAGGTTTCTATTGCGACGAACTTCGGTATTAAGTCCGCACACAAATGGCATGAAAAATTAAACAAGTATTAGTGTAATAATGATTACAAATTAATTTAAAGACGGGCTCGTGCGCCACCAAGAGGTACGGTCGTAAGCAGGAGATTTTTTGCAGCAATTTTGTGCTTAATATCTACAGAGTAGCTTGATTGATCTGTTTTTTTCTGCCATTTGTGGTGTAGCTCTAGTTGCAGACATTTGTATTGAATTTGTTAATTTTTTTACTGTATTTTCAATCTCACAAGTTGTTTTTAGTAGGATACTAGTATCTAGTTGTTCTTCTAATATTTCTTTGAAGCAGCCCAATTTATTTGCGATTGGTCAGGGTTGGTGGCATGGGAAATGCTTATGTTTTGTATGGGTATGAAGTTACCAGTTTCGTCAAGCAGAAAAGAAGACAGTGGTGTCGCATCAAGTGATGATTGTACCCTACTTGACTGCAATTGGTAGATTCATGAAAAGTCGCAGATACTGTTGGTACGGTACTTACTTAGCAGTGCGCAATGGTTTTGTTAATTCGAATCTAAAATTCTCGCACATCACCCATGATAGTATTACAAGCATATTACGCGACGTTTATTATTTAGAAAGTCTACGTGATCCCGTGTGAATAAGGGTTATTTGTGTCTTACATTTGCCTTTATATAGGTTATATGGTTACTGGTTACCATTTCCAATGTCTCCGATGGTTGTAGGTATTGCGAAGGTACGTGGTCATAGTTGCTATTATACGACACGTTGGGCAGTACGTGGGCTGGGCAAGATGATATTGATCCACGATAGAAAATAGAAGACGGCCTACGGTGTGTGGGTATACGCGAACCATAGTGCAGGTGTTTGGCATTGAAGTCGCCTCCTGCTCGTAATTATTATTATTATTATTATTATTATTATGGTCGGTGTTTCTTGTGAGAACTCAGGTCTAGCCTGGTTAACTAATCGCACGGATTAAAATCAAGTAACGATTAGTGCCTGTGTCCGTGTCTGGTGAAGTTATGTAGGGTCCTAAAAAATAAAAATAAAAAAAATAAATAAAATAAAATAAAATTCATGTAATTCATACTTACCAACATAGCTATTTATTGATGGGCACTAAATTTCCCGAGAAACATCGGACTACCCTCCTGCCCGAAATATGTTACCCAGTGATTTAACGTATTCTTTCAGACTTTCTGAAGGATAATACGCTGCAGAGATTGTTACAGTACCAGCCCAGTTTTCCACGATTTTACTCGTTTCCTGAAGTATTCTGAGCACATTTTTTGATTTAGTACCTAATACCTGATATGGTGTTTTATTATAACTGCTGCGCGGTTATAAACGTGAAACTAAATATGTCGAATCAAAAAATTTGTTTTGCACATATGCAATCCATTTTTTTATTTGTGAAGATATTTAAATGAAATTTTGTATGGAGGCACCTCGAATAAAGGTAAATCTAATGCCGAATCAAATAAATTTGTTTTTCGCATATGCAATTCGATTCGACTAAAAACACGCAAAACAATCATTGTTATTTGTGAAACAATTCTTTTAAAATTTTAGGGTAGCACTCTTCTTATAAACCGAAATTGAAGAAGCAGGTCAAAAAGGGATTGCACATATGCAACTCTAACTTTCTTATTTGTGGTCGGAATTTTTCGAAATTTTAATAGGAGTTGCACCTTACAAATGAGAAATGAATGCAAGTGGAAATGCGCTTTCCTAAAATCCTTTGCGATTACTTTTTTAACTTTTTTGTTGACTTGTATTTTTCGACTGTTTTAAGTACCAGATTTATGGTGCCACCCGACATGGCCGGATATCGATATTCGCCTTTACTCAATTGAAAATTGAGGATATTTAACAATGGAGTGATGTATGCCACATAGATAGGGGACGGGGTACGTTTTCCGCGTTTGTTTTATTTTTCGACGATGTTGGTGCTGTAAAATCTCCTGAAATTGCAAGAGAGCCTTCTTTCGTTGGTCCATTATTTTATAGGAGAATATTCAATTGCGTGTGTCGTTGGAATCGAATGTTGTTATAGATGTGTTATAAATATGAATATGATTGCGATAATTTATAATTGATATAGACAACAAGCCAATAAATAATCTCAACCAATTCGGAGTGAATTCGAAAGAATAAAGCACATAGCGGTGGATTGTATGTAGTAAAAGATATTTATGCCGCAAGCGAAATATCAAAACCCACAAACAAGCTTAAAAAAATAGACAAATGAAAAAAGCAAACTGACGAAGTGGGAGTAACCTACCTATATAGATCCTGTAATTATACAGTGCCTACCAAAAATAACAGCGGCTGGTAATAAAGGATCGGAAGCGTTTACAGAAGTTGAAGTTTTTATTTTCAATAGCGTTTATTATTAGTGCTTCTTGTAATATTTAACTGAAGGAAAACTGATAATTGGTTCTCAGTTAAACGCCCGTCACATCATCACGTTTTCCAACACACATCTTCCACCTGATACTCATCGACAAATCTACGCGCCATTTGCTAAGAGATAGGTACCTATTTTCGGCGAGAAAAATACAATTTCAGTGGAAATGGGAACTTAACAGATTGTTTGTGTATAAAAATTGTATACAACAACAGCATTTTAATTTAATTCTTGTTAACAAGTTTTGGTCGTGTTTTTAAACTTTTAAGAAGTCTTATTAGTAATTGAAAAACTTTTAACGCTTATTAAGGATCCTCAGATCCTTTATAGTTTTGTATTGTCGTCCGTCCGTCCGTCCGTCCGTCCGTCCGTGTGCGCTCTAACTCTTTTTAAAAGTGGCCGATTGTGTTGAAATTTGGTATACGGGTACGTTGGACATTAAGAACGGACGCTATTGATTTTCAGGAAGCTGGTTCAACAGGAACAAAAGTTATACGACTTCGAGTGAATCGGGAACAGGAAAAACTGCGAACTCAATATAATAAAAATTAACATATTTCATTCCCTAGGTCATGTATCGAGTTCGGACTTTCGCTAGATTATTCCCTATGACTCTTAGATGTGTAACAATTCAATATAACTCTTCTCTGTGGTCTCGGTCAAAAGTTTTAGAGCAAAATGTACCCAAAATTATTCTTTACACATGAATTTAGAGTTGTAAAAGCTTTCAAACGCATTATCTTGATGCTGAAAGAGTTGATAACGTGCACGTTTGATAACCGCATGTGTGTGATTCAAAAATGTTAAATTATTTTTCTGAGGCCACATGGATTTTGATCAAAATATGTCAAAATCGTTAATTATGCACCAAGATCGTTGGGAAAAAGACTACGCGCATTATCTCAATGCCCAAGACATGAATTTGATGCATTTTTGGCGACCACGTGGATTTTGATCAAAACATGTCAAAATCGTTATTTATGCACCAAGATCGTTGGGAAAAGACTAGGCGCATTATCTCAATGCCCAAGACATGAATTTGATGCATTTTTTGCGACCACGTGGATTTTGATCAAAACATGTCAAAATCGTTATTTATGCACCAAGATCGTTGGGAAAAAGATCAAGAGCATTATCTCAAT
>NW_022170249.1:51643724-51644806 GCF_008802855.1 Photinus pyralis
GGGCATGAACAAATTTGGTACTTCTCTTTCATCTTAGTAAACGCCGCCGAACTGATTTCACTGAAAGAGGCGGTATATTGGAATTGTTCAATAAATTGTTTCTGTTGTGACCTAATTTCGTTCAATCGATCCAAGGGTTTATAAATTGTTCTATTAGTATTATTACGGTCGCTCAATTTGCTACATTTTTGAATTGATTTATTTCAACTAATGGCAGACGATAAAGGGGGATATACGATCTTCTTTGAAAACTTTGCGAGAACAGGAATGAAAACTGAGCGCCGCTGTTGCAATGGATTTCATTCATGTAAATAAGTTCATTAATTTTGATTAGTCGTGCGCGCTCATTCTGTTTAAGCCGGGCCGTAATCCCGAACACTTTCAATTACAGTGTATAATGAATGATTTCTAACCGAACTCCTAATCTCGCTCTATCGTAATGTAACGCATTACACATTAAATAAGCATATAATTATCCAGATTAATTTATAATTGATGTAACTTGAGCGAGTGCGGCGGTGGTCTTGAATAGAGTTTGAAACAGAAGCTTTTAATAAAAACAGTTTTGAAAATTAGCATACATTACATTGAGTAGTTTAAGTGTTTTTAGGTCAAATGGAATCTGTGAAAAAAATAAATCAGAACCTTCTTCTAGCTAGAGTACTGAAATTCAAAGTGTCAGCAATTAGTCATCTTCGAGTTGAAATGATGATACCTTATTATATAAAAAGTAAACCATTAAACCCTCCTACTGTAGGAAGTAAAAAAAATTACTTTTTTTTAAAAGGTAGCTCATTACAATTCCACGTAAATTTGTATACTTATACCTATTATGTATAATGTTTTATACCTAAATAAACTACGCGTTTTTGACATTTTAATTTTTTTGTCAAAAATGACGTTTGCAGCCCAAATCATAAGTGACAATTTGTTTCCTATATGACATTGGGGTTAGGATCCTTTTAGATGTTTCCATTTAGTAGACTATGTTGATATTATTACAGAATATTCAATAAAAAAGTATAGGTTTCTATTGCGGCGAACTTCGGTAGTAAGTCCGCACACAAATGGCATGAAAAATT